>NC_133122.1:102736651-102906629 GCF_033568475.1 Henckelia pumila | reverse complement strand
TTTTGTTCTTGCATATGTCTCATAATTCGTGCTTATATTTTTGCCTCCCTTTGAGCTTGTCGAGCTTCCATATCTCTCATTTTCTCTTCCATTTCCTTAACTTTTTTCTGATATGTCTGGAGTATAATGAGAGGTTTGAATATAAATGGGCATACGCTCACAAAACTCAGGAATTACTTGACTAGGCAATGCGCCGGCTCCCAAACATCAAACTCGACCATAATATTTGGGTCCAAATACATCACTATATAAATAAAATTAACATAAAACAATATGTAATAATTTTAAAAATAATTTTGAAACTATGACCAGAATGTTTCCTCATGCACTTCTATCAGTTGTGTTCCCTCAGGCTTATTGATGAGATGGTGTTGCACAGTCTCCTCCAATAATTCCTAACAAAAGTTGTTTGTTTATAAAATAAATAGAGTATATAGAAGTTAATATGTGAGAACATTTTTTACCTTCACTCGTATTGCTTCATCATCAACTAGAGCATCTCCTTTCTTTTTACTACTTTGACTCAATTGTATTATTTCAATACGAGTCAGCTTTCTACCATTCTCCCGAAACTAGTAAGATAACAAGTAACATATATACAACACCAAATATGACAATATAAACATGTTTATGAACAAAAAGAGGTTTTGAATTTTTAGATACATAATAAAAATTTTGAAGAAAAAAAATAAATTTGATACTTACAAATTTGTCCTCCAAAGATGGTATATTTGTACGTCCTTGTGCATGAGATCCTTTTTTTCTTATTTGCATTTTCTCAATTGATTTTTGAAATATCCTGAGGAAAAATAGTTTACATAAAATTTCATAGGATATAATAGAAAATTTGAGATAATTAAGAAATACGACATATAAATATGAATACCTCAATAGTTTTTCAGTAGTTACACAATCTCTCCCAATCATTTGTTGTAAGACCATGAGGAGCTAGACGAATGTTGACAAGCTCTTTTATAGGTGTATTTGAATAATAAGACTTGGCCTTGATTTCATTCCTCCACCGTCTTCATGCAGCTCCCATGTTCTGCATCACCACATTTCTATGGCGCTCGCCGATACAAAAATGTCTTGTTCTTCCCCTAGTACTTTTTATTTTTGTCAATAAAGATCAATGTATAGTTTTATGTTACTAACATTTTTTTCTTGTCCAAATATCTTCATTCTTCAAAAAAATATGCTATTTGTTTTTTGCCCTACATAATTTTGTAATCGATGGTATAACAATAATAAGTTTATAAGTTAATGAGATGAAACCTATTATACCTATAATAAACTATCTGAATCCTGCCAAATTGATTTTCATATTTGCATTGAAAACAAAAAATATATTCATGAATTTTCTTCAAAATAAGAATACAAAAAAAAAAAAAAAACACCTGTGGCACCCGACTCTGGGTCTAACCTTTATTAGATGTCACATTCCCTAACAACACTCCTTGTATAAATTGTGTCTCTATTCGAAGTGTCGTAGGTAGTAACAGATCATTTGAACTAACAACGTTTGAGGAAGCGATTTATAATAATATTACAAAATGGTTCTTTGATACAATAAGACTATTCTTATCATGTAGTAGTACATAAAATACTAGAAATGACATTACTTTATTTATTACTAGATAGACGGACTCTAACGACATAACAGAGACAACATAAATACAAATTTAAAACTTGTTTGAGGCAAAAGATGGATAATTCACTACTTGTTTGAGGCAAAAGATGGATAATTCACTGCCATTTTATTCCTTTTCCATTTCTAGGAACCCTGGCTCTGGAATTACAATAGATAGAAAATATGAAGGTTAAGTCTTTAAGAACTCAGTGAGAATAAGTATTAATTCGTAGGATAATATATTTATTTGAAATAATAATAAATTTTAGGAGTAACAAAGCTCATACAAGTGTGTAAGAATTCAATAGTTCAATAATAATCATTTTGATGATGATGATAATGATGAGCCAAAGTGAAAAAATATACCCGGACCGAAGTCTCGTTATTCAGATGAACCATATACTCGGGTTTTACCAATTGTTCATTGGTCAATATCCAAACCAAAGTCCGTTGTCCAGTGGACTCAATCTCGAGACCGAATTTCGTTGTCTAGGGCTCTTTCTCTGTTAATAACATTTATTCATTCAATCATTTGACCTTTCGATCATTTATTCATTTGTTTGATGAGGAACCAAGACATTATTTCATTCGAAGAAATACAATGATCATGTATAAGCAGAAACGAACCAACAAAATAGGATGAACAATATTTGTGATGATATCTTATTATAATTCTCTGGCCAAATGCCAAAAGAAGAAATACAAAAAGGTAATATTCCTCACCTTAGTAACTTACTGTAATTGAGTGTGGAAATCCAAATAATAAGAAAGTCATATTAATCATATCATTAGTAAATTACTCTCCCTATGGTGTACCAAAGTATGCAGTATTAACACATGGATTTTAAAGAACTTTTATTTAGTGTCTTAGAAACCTAAGGTACTGATGAGTGTATTTTGTATGCATTAGTTCGTGATAGGTTTATGTCTATTTTGTGTGCATTCATATAATTTTTATGTGTTTTTATGTGTTTTAGTACATGCTTGTGTATTTCACTGGTTAATTTTGTAGGAAAATGAATTGTTGAAGAGTGAATTACGGATCAGTTTTGTTCAAAAACTCAAATTTAATTTTAGACATATCAAAATCCGATCTCATCGTTCAGAATTAATTAATGATGTTTTAAAGCTTTTGTCCAAATTTCAGCTCGATCCTACGGTTAGAACTCGAGATATGAATTTTTCAAAATTGTCGCTCGGAGCAAAAAATGTGAGGCGCGCGAGCGAGATTTGAGCTCGCCCGCTCGCGAGTTAAAATTCCAAAAACTTGCTTTTCATTGCGCGCGCGAGCAAGAATTCCAATCGCCCGCGTGCGGGTTCCGGCGTTAGACTATTCCGAAAAGTCCTTGTGTTGGAAGGAAACTAATTGGTATGGGTTCCAGATCATATAAATAGAAGATATATCATATTTTTGGGGGTTCTCTCAGTTCCGAAGTTCAAGAATGCAGACAACACAAGGGAGGCGGCTACAATGCGTGGGAAAGAAGATTTCTCTTTTTTTTTCTTCTTTTTTTTATTTTTGAATTATTGTTTTTAATTATTGAAAAGTTTTTATTCAACCAAGACAGCGTGATTGGGCCGAACAAATTCATGTAGAAAACTTGAATGTTTGTTTGGGATTTTTCAGACTTGATTTTATTTTATTAGTTGTAAGATTTATATTTGTCTTGTGAATAGCCTGATCAACTATTTTCTTGCATGTTAATTGATTTCAAGTCGACAGAGGAGGAATTGATTTTGATCACTTTGATAATCAACACATGATAAAACCGACTAGAAATAGAATTCGATTTCAGTGTGTGGTTTGGATGTAAACAGAATTTTCACAAATATTTAATGCATTCAAATTTGATTAGAATTACGAAAGATTAAACCGTCAATATTTGAATGAATTTGATTGTTCTAGAAATAGATCTTTGAACAAGATAGGAGAATTCCCATAATTTAAGATTAAATCTGAGTCCTGAATCAGCTACATGTTACATGATTTGTTCGGTACCTACGTGTGTCTTGGTTGTATTATTTTAATTAAATTTTATTTTCAACTATTTTAATTCTTATTTCTTAAGCATTTTTTATTTAAAATTCTTATTTTATTTAAATCAAATTGCTCTTTATGATTTTTTTCTAGATTAAGTAAAATAATTAATTCTTGAGAATTGACTACAGTCTCTGTGGGATCGATACTTGGACTCTCTGTCCACTTAACTATTACTTGAACTAGTGCACTTGCTAGTAAATACCAAATTAAGCAATCAAGTTTTTGGCGCCGTTGCCGGGGACTGTTTAGTTAAAATTAAGATAGATTATTTGCTTGAGACTAGACATTTTATTATTGTTATTTAATTATTATTTATTATTAATTTTGTTGTTTTTTACTTGTGAGGTACTTGGAGATGGATCATTGACAAGTGTTCACAAGGTTTGGCCAACAATATTTGGAGTCTTTCTATGATGCTTGGGGGAGATTCAATGATTTGGCGAGCAGATTTCAATGTCATGATTTTTCAACCTACACTCTAGTTCAGATTTTTTATGATGGATTGGATGAGATAACAAGACTTTGGGTAGATTATGGAGCTTTGGCCACTGACAGTCACTTGTTCAATAGAGATTACGACAGTGCGATGCACTTGTTAAATGATATGGCAGATTTTTACTACCATTGGCATTGTGATCCTTCACTGCAGGGTTGGAGTCACCAATATCCTCCACAATTCAACTCCACAAATCAAGAAGAGTGTATAGGGCATTTTGAGGATCTTGTGGCTCAGTTGGAGAAAATGGTGCGACAACAGACAGAGATATATCAGCTCTTAGAAAGCCGCATCAACTCTTTGAGTCTCTTGGATGAGCAGATTGAGCTTCTTATAGAACCAGTTTCTAATATCTGTCAAGAGAATGAAGTAATTGTGCCAGATTATGAGGAAATATTTTTTGAGGAATCTTCATGTGAAGAGGATACAAAAGTGATGGTGGAGGAGGAAGAAATATACAATGCGAAATATTTGACCTCGTCAATGGTCTTTACATTCACGTCATTAAAAGATTTGTTCTTGCCATTGACGCCAACTCCACAACATTATGATAAGTGCATTTTGTATGCATTAGTTTGTGACATTTTTATATATAATTTTGTGTGCATTCATATTGTTTTTATGTGTTTTTATGTGTTTTATTTCATGTGTGTGTATTTCACTCCTCCGCTTAATTTTGTAGGAAAATGGATTTTTGAAGAATTAATTAAGGAGCAGCCTTGATCTAAAAATCATATTTAATTTTAGAGAGATCCAAATTCGATCTTGACCGTTCAGAATGAAGTTCAAGGTGTTTTGAAGCTGCAGTCCAAATTTCAGGTCAATCCGACGGCTAGAACTCAAGATATGAATTTTTCAAAATTGTCGCTCGGAGCAGGTTAAAGGTTGCGCTGATGGTGAGAGTTGTTGCGCGTTTGCACAACAACAGGCGCAAACAAACATGGAGAAGGCGCAATCGCGCATCAAGGATTGTGCTTGGTGCTAAAGAGATGAGTTCAGCGCTTGACAAGGCGCAATCGCGCAAACTGGGAAGAAATTAGCGCAAGTGTGTTGCGCTATCGCGCAGATTTAGGAATTAGAAGACGCGCGTGCGCGAGGGCCATAGTGCGCGCGAGCGCAGTACAAAATTTCAGAAAATTTGATGAAGATGCGCGCGAGCGTGATGACATTGTGCGCGAGAGTCGTGAGGCCACTGGTTTCTAAAGTTGCGCGCGCGCAAGTTCTTTTTCAGGCGCGCGCGTGTGTCGCAAGCAAAATTTCCGAGAAAAAATATTATTTTGAAAGGAATTTAATTATTACGGCACGGGCTTGGGAGATTTTTCTCTTCTCTTTTATTTTATTTTATTTGTCAATTCATGATTAAAACTTGGTTTTGAATTATGAATTGTGAGTAGTTTTTCTTTTTCGATCAAGGCCACGTGATTGGGCCAGACAATTTATGTAGAAAACTCGTTTGTTTATTTGAGATTTTTAGACTTGATTTGATTTTATTAATTATCGAATTTATATTTGTCTTACAAATTTCTTGGCCAGTTTTTTTTTGCTTGTTAATCGATTCCAAGTCGACAGAGGAGGTCTCGATTTTGATCACTTCGATAATCAACATAGTGTAAAACTGACTAGAAATAGAATTTGGTTTCATTATGAGGTTTAGGTTTTTACTGAATTTTCACAGCAATTTATGCATTCAAATTTGATTAGAATTACGAAAGATTAGTTCATCAATATTTGAATAGGTTTGATTGTTCTAGAAATAGTCCTTCGAACAAATTAGGAAAATTCCCGTGAATTACAATTAAGTCTGATATCTTAGATTGACTGCTTGTTACATGAATTGTTTGATACCTATGTGTGTCCTTGATCGAAGTTTTTTCCAAATTTTAAGTAATCCAAAGTCTTCTGCTGTGTTTTAATTAATTAAATTTTAATTGCAATTTTTAATTATTAGTTAAAATCTGAAATCGATATTTTTTATTAGTCTAGATTAAGTATAAATAAATATATTTTGGTAATCATATTTTTACAGTCCCTGTGGGTTCGACACTTGGACCTTTGTCCACTATATTATTACTTGACCTGGTATGCTTGCCAGTTGAATTTATTCACACCGATTAACGCGGTCAAGTTTTTGGCGCCGTTGTCGGGGACTGTTTATGATATCAGAATTTTTATTTCTCTTGAGATTAGACTGTTTTTTTTTAATAAAATTTTGAATTTTTTTATTTTCTTTTTGTTTGTCAGGTACTCGTCTGCTAGTGCATGCGTCGATCTAGATTTTTTAAAAATCTCCTACCACTCGACTTGGAGATAGAACGCACACTCAGAAAAATTCGTTGTGCTAAGAGAGATCTTAATCTGGAACTTAGTTCTGAGTTTGAGGAAGAGATGGCAGAAGAAGTTGACAACCGCACTGTTTGGGATCTTATTAGGCCTCCGGTTGAAGGTTATGGATCCAGCATCGTTCGCCCCGCTGTTGAGGCGAACAGCTTTGAGCTTAAACCCTCCACTATTCAGATGATCCAACTTCAAGCACGGTTTGGAGGCACTTCTACTGAGGATCCTTACGCTCATCTAGAGAGATTCTTGTCGATCTGCGACACATTCAAGTTCAATGGGGTAACCTCTAATGCAGTGAGACTTCGGTTATTTCCATTCTCTCTACAGTGCGAAGCCTTGGAGTGGCTCGATGATCTGTTGACTGGTTGTATTACTACTTGGACGGGTCTTGTCCAAGAATTCCTAAAGAAATACTTCCCTCCTACGAAGATAGCTAAGTTATTCTCTGATATTATATCTTTCAAGCAAAAGGAGGGAGAATCTCTACATGCGGCGTGGACCAGGTTCAAAAAAATGTTGAGGACATGTCCTCAGCATAATCTTACTCAAAGCCAGCAGACCCAGAAATTCTACAACGGAACCGATCAGTCGGTTCGATCTATGCTGGATGCTGCTGCTAATGGATGCTTATTCAGGAAGACGCCAGCTGAAGCCTGGGAGATCATTGGAAATATGGCGGAGAGTAACATTGGATGGCCGGATGTAAAGAAGGAAAAGAAGGCCGGAGTTCTAGAGGTCGATGCTTTGATGGCCCTGAATGCTAAGATCGACGCTCTAACACATCAAGTGGCACTCATAAAAAAGCGCCATCACAAGGGAATCTGAAAGAAGATCAGCAGTTGTTTGAAGTTGATGCTGTAAATTTTATTGAAAATCAAGGACGACAGCCGTACAACTCCTACAACAACAATTATAATCAGAACTGGCAGCCCAAGCAAGAGGAGAAGAAACCGATCTTCGAGGAAATAATGATGAAATATGTGGCGGGTACTGAGGCTCGCTTACAAAATCAAGAAGCTATGATGCAGAGGTTGGAAAGTCAGATGGGTCAAATTGCTTCCCAATTGTCAAACCGTCCTACTGGATCTCTACCGAGCAACACTGAGCTTAATCCCAAAGGCATGAATGCAATTATGGTAGTGACGAGATCACAATCTGAATAGTCTGAGGAGAAGCAGATGGACGAAGAAGAGACCATGGAGGGGACGAAAAGTGCAGAAGTTATGGAGGATGTGCGTGTTGAAAATTCCTCCAAGGCACGTAAGAAAGGTAAGACTTCGAAATTTGAAGTTAATGAAAATGTTGATTTATCTACTTTACCTTTCCCTCTTAGAGCTAAGCAACTATTATTTGATTCTCAATTTAAAAAGTTTCTTGAAATTTTCAAGAAACTGCATATTAACATACCTTTTGCAGATGCTTTAGCTCAGATGCCGAGATATGCAAAGTTTTTGAAAGACTTGCTGAAAAATAAAAAGAAGCTGAATGATCTTACGCAAGTCACAATGAAGGAGGAGTGCTCGGCGGTGTTGCAAAAGAAGCTTCCAACAAAATTTCATGATCCAGGGAGTTTTTCTATACCCTGTCATATTGGAAGTCTGTCTTTTGATAATGTGTTGTGTGATATAGGATCGAGTATAAATTTAATGCCATATTTTATTGCTCGAAAACTAGGTGTTGAAAATATAGAACCTGCTTCTATCTCCCTTAAATTTGCTGATGGATCTATTAAATACCCGAGGGGGATAGTGGAGAATGTCTTAGTCAAGATAGATCAATTTATTTATCCTGTAGATTTTGTTATTCTTGACATGGAGGAGGATTTAGAGGTGCCTCTGATTTTAGGACGTCCTTTTCTTTCTGCTAGTAGGGCGTTGATTGATGTTGAGAGAGGAGAGTTGGTGTTGAGACTGAATGATGAACAAGTAGTTTTTACTATGTCTAGTCGGCTACTGAGAGCCCAATTTTGAAAGCTTGTTCTGCTATTCGTTTTATTGATATGATTGATGTTGTTGGTGATGCATGTCAGCAGGTGCAGTTGTCTGCAGGAATTGGCCAAGTGCACAAATTCTTTAATGGTGTAGCATGCAAGTGCCGGACTGATTTGAGTTTTTCACAGACGGTGGATAAACCACCTTGAATTTCACCACTCAAGAGAAGAGTATAGTCGGGCTATAGACTATAAATTTAGCGCTGACTGGGAGGCAACCCAGTGTTTTGCTTTTGCTTTTTATTTTGTTTTCGGTTTTTTTTTGTTTTTATTTGATTTTTGTTTTTTTCCCATGCCAGTTGGTCGTGCCTGCCGTACTCTAGAATGCTGATACCGTCCCGAAGGATTCTGTCAAGAAGGAAGAGAATGAATCGAAAACCAGGGGAGTGTTATTTTTGTTTTCTTTGTGTTTTTGTTTTTCATTGCATTGTGTGTTTGTTTGCATTTTGTTCATTGTTCTGAAGCATTGAGGGCAATGCTTTGGATAAGTATGGGGGGGTAGACTAGTATTGCATTATCTATGTGTTTGTATTTCATCTGTCATGTTTCGTGTTTGTTTTCATATTGTTTGTTTTTGTTCGTTTTTGTTGTCTTGAATGAGTTGGATGAGTCATAATAGCTAATGATGATGAAGTTTTATTTTTGAAAAAAAAAATGGTTTTTTGAAAATTTTTGCTCTTTACTGTACATAAGAAACTGTAGGTTGAACCGTGAATATTTTTAAGCACTAATGTTAGGCCAGTGAATTGTAGCGAAAGATTTGATGAAGTTTCTGTCTGTTTGACCATTGCACGGCAATAGGTGGTTTGTGGATCTTGATTTTGTTCTATAAATTTTAATGAGGCTCTAGTTTACACTTATGATCTTGGGCGCACCTAGAGAAAAAAAAAATTTACAATTCCATCCGGGCCTTGAAAGGATTAAAATCCTATAAAAGAATAAATTTAAGGCTAAGTATGTGGGTTAAATGGGATTGATGCTCCATCCGGGCTATAGACGAGGGGATTAGAAAGAAAAAATAAAATGATTTTTCGTATCCTAGCCAGTTATAGCTAAGTCAGCGGGTAATTATTGAGGCTAAAGCAATACCGGGTGCAAAATCCGGAGGTGTGTAATTCATTATCTCAAGGGAGGTGGGTATTTCTAGAGGTCGTTGGAAGGAATGGGCACTTGAAGAGTGAAACTTGCACTGATTTGTCATAGGTCGCTAAGCAGATTTGAGACGAATTCGGTCTAAGTTGCATGAAACTGGAATGACATTTTTCACGCACACGTTCACGTTAAACCGAAAGTGTATTATGAAAAGTTGGGAGTATGTCTGTGTTTTTTGTTTTGTGATTGAACTTCTCGGAGGCTGTGCACTCTCATGAATCATCCTTACTTATGTTTTTGTTTGCATTTTATTTTTGCATGTCTTGCTCGAGGGCGAGCAAGAGTTAAGTATAGGGGTGTTGATAAGTGCATTTTGTATGCATTAGTTTGTGACATTTTTATATATAATTTTGTGTGCATTCATATTGTTTTTATGTGTTTTTATGTGTTTTAGTTCATGTGTGTGTATTTCACTCCTCCGCTTAATTTTGTAGGAAAATGGATTTTAGAAGAGTTAATTACGGAGCAGCCTTGATCTAAAAATCATATTTAATTTTAAAAAGATCCAAATCCGATCTCCACTGTTCAAATGAAGTTCAAGGTGTTTTGAAGCTGCAGTCCAAATTTCAGGTCAATCCGACGACTAGAACTAAAGATATGAATTTTTAAAAATCGTCGCTGGAGCAGGTTGAAGGTTGCGCTAATGGTGAGAGTTGTTGCGCGTTTGCACAACAATAGGCGCAAACAAACATGGAGAAGGCGCGATCGCGCATCAAGGATTGTGTTTGGCGCTAAAGAGATGAGTTCAGCGCTTGACAAGGTGCAATCGCGCAAGCTAGGAAGAAATTAGCGCAAGTATGTTGCGCTATCGCGCAGATTCAGGAATTAGAAGACGCGCGCGCGAGGGCCATAGTGCGCGTGAGCGCAGTACAAAATTTCAGAAAATTTGATGAAGACGCGCGCGAGCGCGATGACACTGTGCGCGAGCGCGAGAGACGTGAGGCCACTGGTTTTTAAAGCTGCGCGCGCGCGAGGTCTTTTTCAGGCGCGCGCGTGTCGCAAAGAGCAAAATTTCCGAGAAAAAATATTATTTTGCAAGGAATTTAATTATTACGGCACAGGCTTGGGAGATTTTTCTCTTCTCTTTTATTTTATTTTATTTGTCAATTCATGATTAAAACTTGGTTTTGAATTATGAATTGTGAGTAGTTTTTCTTTTTCGATCAAGGCCACATGATTGGTCCAGACAATTTATGTAGAAAACTCGTTTGTTTATTTGAGATTTTTAGACTTGATTTGATTTTATTAATTATCGAATTTATATTTGTCTTCCAAATTTTTTGGCCAGTTATTTGTTTGCTTGTTAATCGATTCCAAGTCGACAGAGGAGGTCTCGATTTTGATCACTTCGATAATCAACATAGTGTAAAACTGACTAGAAATAGAATTTGGTTTCATTATGCGGTTTAGGTTTTTACTGAATTTTCACAACAATTTATGCATTCAAATTTGATTAGAATTACTAAAGATTAGTTCATCAATATTTGAATAGGTTTGATTGTTCTAGAAATAGTCCTTCGAACAAATTAGAAAAATTCCCGTGAATTACAATTAAGTCTGATATCTTAGATTGACTGCTTGTTACATGAATTGTCTGGTACCTATGTGTGTCCTTGATCGAAGCTTTTTCCAAATTTTAAGTAATCCAAAGTCTTCTGCTGTGTTTTAATTAATTAAATTTTAATTGCAATTTTTAATTATTAGTTAAAATCTGAAATCGATATTTTTGATTAGTCTAGATTAAGTATAAATAAATATATTTTGGTAATCATATTTTTACAGTCCCTGTGGGTTCGACACTTGGACCTTTGTCCACTATATTATTACTTGACCTGGTACGCTTGCCAGATGAATTTATTCACACCGATTAACGCGGTCACATTACATTCTCTATGAGCTTCAACCTAGATTTAGAGTCTCCTTCCAAAAAAAAATTCATATCGAGTATTGCTGGACCGACGAGCTTACCATGTCAATATCACGCTAAGCTTGAGGGCGATGGAAATCAAAACCCATACGTAGAGTCGTATGATTCTTACTATGGGCGGCAGCCGCTCTTTGCTGGTTACTTCTACATAGTCGTGTTATAGAATATAAACTTAGCGCTGACTGGGAGGCAACCCAGTATTCTTTTCCTTGCCTTTTATTTTAATTTTTGTTTATGTTTCTTTTTATTTGAATTTTGCTTCTTTCCTATGCCAGTTTGTCATGACGGCCGCTATATCTAGTCTGTTGCTATCACCCCAACTGCTACTGTTGAGGGGGAAGAGGACGAATCTATAACCAGGGGAGTGTTGTTTTTGTTTTTCTTTGTGTTTATGTTCGTCTTGCATTCGGTTCATTATTCTAAAGCATTGAGGGCAATGCTTTGGATAAGTATGGGGGTAGATTAGTTTTGTTTGTGTTGTTGTTTGCATTCATTCGGTTTAGTTCATTGTATATAGTTCGTATTCATGCATATCATTATGTTTTGTGTTTATATTGTGTGAATAAGTATAATGATGACTGTTTGCCGATGATGATAAAGTTGTCGAAAAAAAAAATAGGAAATGTTGTTGTTGATTGAACATGAGAAGCTGTTGATTGAATCGTGAATCATTTTTAAGCACGCATGTTAGACTAGTGTAATGTAGCGACGTAATTGATGAAGTTCATGTTTGCTTGACCATTGCACGACAATATGTGTTTGTTGATCATGATAGTGCCTTTGGATTCTTGATGTGTGTTAGACATTTCATGTGTGATCTTGGGCGTACCTATAAAATTTTTGAAAATAAAAAACTTTTGTTGAAAACTAAAGTTAACTCCATCCGGGTTACGAGCAGAGATTGAAATCCTAATCTCTCGTTCTTGACTAAGTATGCGGATTCCATGGGGTTAAAAATTTGAAATTTTAAAATAGCAATTCCATCCGGGCTTGGACAATGATTGAAATCCTAATCATTGTTTCATAGCTAAGTTTGCGGGTTAAATGGGATTGTTGCTCCATCCGGGTTATAGACGAGGGGATTGAAATTCTAATTCTATCTTAGTTATAGCTAAGTCTGCGGGTAATTATTGGGGCATAAGAAAACTAATTGCAAAATCAAGAGGTATGTTTTTAATCTCAAGAAAGTGCATGTTTTTGTTTGGGATTGTTGAGATGACGGAGTGCTGGATTGTGATACTTGCATTGAATTGTCATAGGTTGCTAAACATTATTAGGATCGATTTTTTTGAAGTTGCACGAAACTGGAATAAAATGAAACACACACGTTTACGTTCAACTAACAGTGTATTGTGTACAATCGAAAGTTGTTTTGGTTTTTGGTAGATTGAAGTAGAGCTCGTCTGAGGCTATCTTGTACATAATTCATTCGTACTTGTGTTGTTGCATTGTGTTTTTGCATATCTTGCTCGAGGGCGAGCAAGGTTTAAGTATGAGGGTGTTGATGAGTGCATTTTGTATGCATTAGTTTATGATAGGTTTATGTCTATTTTGTGTGAATTCATATTGTTTTTATGTGTTTTTATGTGTTTTAGTGCATGCTTGTGTATTTCACTTCTCGGGTTAATTTTGTAGGAAAATGAATTGTTGAAGATGTGAATTACGGACCAGCTTTTTTCAAAAAATCAAATTTAATATTAGAGAGATCCAAATCAAATCTCCATTGTTCAGAATTACATAGATGATGTTTTGAAGTTGCTGTCCAAATTTTAGCTCGATCCGACGGTTAGAACTCGAGATATGAATTTTTCAAAATCGTCGCTCGGAGCAGAAAACATGAGGCGCGTGAGCAAGATTTGAGCTCGCCCGCGCGCGAGTCAAAATTCCAGAAACTTGCTTTTCATTGGGCACGCGAGTGAGAATTCCACTTCCCCGCGTGCGGGTTCTGGCGTCAGACTGTTCCGAAAAGTCCTTGTGTTGGAAGGAAATTAATTGGTATGGGTTCATGATCATATAAATAGAAGATATATCATATTTTTGGGGGTTCCCTCAGTTCTGAAGTTCCAGAATGCAGACAACACAAGGGAGGCGGCTACAAGGTGTGTTCAGAGAAGATTTCTCTTTTCTTTTCTTCTTTTTTTTTTTGAATTATTGTTTTTAATTATTGAGTAGTTTTTATTCAACCAAGATGGCGTAATTCGGCCGAACAAATTCATGTAAAAAACTTGGATGTTTGTTTGGGATTTTTCAGACTTGATTTTATTTTATTGGTTGTCAGATTTATATTTGTCTTGTGAATAGCGTGATCAACTGTTTGCTTGCATGTTAATTGATTCCAAGTCGACAGAGGAAGAATTAATTTTGATCACTTTGATAATCAACACATGGTAAAACCAACTAGAAATAGAATTCGATTTCAGTGTGTGGTTTGGGTGTAAACTGAATTTTCACAAATATTTAATGCATTCAAATTTGATTAGAATTACGAAAGATTAATCCGTCAATATTTGAATAGGTTTGATTGTTCTAGAAATACACCTTTGAACAAGATAGGAGAATTTCCGTAACTTAAGATTAAATCTGAGTCCTGAATTGGCTACATGTTACATGATTTGTTCGGTACCTACGTGTGTCTTGGTTGTCTTGTTTTAATTAAATTTTCTTTTCAACTATTTTAATTCTTATTTCTTAAGCAGTTTTTATTTTAAATTCTTATTTTATTTAAATCAATTATCTCTTTATGATTTTGTCTAGATTAAGTAAAAATAATTAATTCTTGAGAATTGACTACAGTCTCTGTGGGATCGATACTTGGACTCTCTGTCAACTTTACTATAACTTGACCTAGTGCATTTGCTAGTAAATACCGAATTAAGCGATCAATTTTTTGGCGCCGTTGCCGGGGACTTTTTAGTTAATATTAGGATAGATTATTTGCTTGACACTAGACATTTTATTATTGTTATTTATTTATTATTTATTATTAATTTTGTTGTTTCTTACTTGTGAGGTATTTGGAGATGGATCATCGACAGGTGTTCGCAAGGTTTGGCCAACAATACTCGAAGCCTTTCTATGATGCTTGGGGGAGATTCAATGATTTGGCGAGCAGATTTTGATGCCATGATTTTCAACCTACACTCTAGTTCAGATTTTTTATGATGGATTGGATGAGATAACAAGACGTTGTGTAGATTATGGAGCTTTGGCCACTGGCAGTCACTTGTTCAATAGAGATTACGACAGTGTGATGCACTTGTTAAATGATATGGCAGATTTTTACTACCATTGGCAATGTGATCCTTCACTGTAAGGTTGGAGTCACCAATATCCTCCACAATTCAACTCCACAAATCAAGAAGAGTGTATAGGGCATTTTTGAGGATCATGTGGCTCAGTTGGAGAACATGGTGCGACAACAGACAGAGATAAATCTGTTCTTAGAAAGTCGCATCAATTCTTTGAGTCTCTTGGATGAGCAGATTGAGCTTCTTATAGAACCAGTTTCTAATATCTGTCAAGAAAATGAAGTAATTGTGCCAGATTATGAGGAAATATTTTTTGAGGAATCTTCATGTTAAGTAGAGACAAAAGTAATGGTGGAGGAGGAAGAAATATACAAGGTGAAAGATTTGACCTCGTCAATGGTCTTTACATGCATGCCATTAGAAGATCTGTTCTTGCCATTGACGCCAACTCCACAACATTACATTCTCTATGAGCTTCAGCCTAGATTCAGAGACTCCTTCCAAAAAAAAAATTCATACCGAGTATTGCTGGACCGACAAGCTTACCATGTCAATATCACGCCAAGCTTGAGGGCGATGGAAATCAAAACCCATACGTAGAGTCGTATGATTCTTACTATGGGGCGGCAGCCGCTCTTTGAAGGTTGCTTCTGCATAGTCGGGCTGTAGACTATAAACTTAGCTCTGACTGGGAGGCAACCCAATATTCTTTCCCTTGCCTTTTATTTTAATTTTTGTTTATGTTTCTTTTTATTTGAATTTTGCTTCTTTCCTATGCCAGTTTGTCATGTCGGCCGCTATACCTAGTCTGTTGCTATCGCCCAAACTGCTACTGTCGAGGAGGAAGAGGACGAATCTATAACAGGGGAGTGTTGTTTTTGTTTTTCTTTGTGTTTATGTTCGTTTTGAATTCTGTTCATTGTTCTAAAGAATTGAGGGAAATGCTTTGGATAAGTATGGGGGTAGATTAGTTTTGTTTGTGTTGTTATTTGCATTCATTCGGTTTAGTTCATGGAATATAGTTCGTATTCATGCATATCATTATGTTTTGTGTTTATGTTGTGTGAAAAAGTAGAATGATGACTGTTGGCCGATGATGATAGAGTTGTCGAAAAAAAAATTTAGGAAATGTTGATGTTGATTGAACATGAGAAGCTGTTGGCTGAATCGTGAATTCTTTTTAAGCACGCGTGTTAGACTAGTGTAATGTAGCAACGTAATGGATGAAGTTTGTGTTTGCTTGACCATTGCACGACCATATGTGTTTATTGATCATGATAGTGTCTTTTGATTCTTTGATTTTAATTGTTATACATTGTCATGTGTGTATCTTGGGCGTACCTATTAAATTTTTGGAAAAAAAATAAAAACTTTTGTTGAATAACTAAAGTTAACCTCCATCAGTGGTTACGAGCAAGAGATTGAAATTCCTAATCTCTTGTTCTTGGATTAAGTATGCTGGATATTCAATGGGGTTGAATAATTTGAAATTTTTTAAAATAGCGATTCCATCCCGGGCTTTGACAATTATTCGAAATCCTATGCATTGTTCCATAGCTAAGTTTGCGGGTTTAATGGGCATTGTTGCTCCATCGAAGCTATAGACGAAGGGAATCGAAATTCTAATCCTATACTTAGTTAAAGCTAAGTCTGCGATAGGTAAATTATTGGGGCATAAGAAAACTAATTGCAAAATTCCGTGGTATGTTTTAATTCTCAAGAAAGTGCATGTTTTTGTTTGGGATTGTTGAGTTGGCGGCCACAGCTGCATGGATTGTCGATTCATTGCGTTGATCGCTGTCAGTCGCGTCGTTAAACAATCTTAATTAGGACGTATTCTTTTGAAGTTCGCACGAAAATGAAGATACTAAATGGCACCACTATCACACGTCGTCACGTTGTCAATACTGACAGTGCTATTGTGGCATAATCGCACTACAAGAAAAAATGCACAAACACAACCCTTAAAAGACAACACTTTTAGTGAAAAGTGTTGTCGTTTTTTAAAAGACAACGCTTTTAGTGAAAAGCGTTGTGGTTATATGTTTTTTATTCATCAAAGACAACGCTTTTTTTAAAACGCGTTGTCAATAAGTGTTTTTTTTGGGTCAAAGACAACGCTTTTAAAAGGGTTGTCTATTAGCGTTTTTCCCCCATGTATCACAACACTTTTTAAAAAGTGTTGTAGAAAAAATATTATTTTTATTTAAAATAAAACATAAAATAAATAATATTACCCAAGATCCCCAAATCAGAATTCAGAGCCCTTCTCGATTACTTCTCCCCCTTCTCGATTACTTCTCCGATCCGATCCCTTTCTCCTTTTCTCTCTTTTAATTCAAAATCCACCTCGCAACTGTTGTTGCTTCGATTCTTCGGACGATTTTTGCTGTTCTTGCTGTCAAAATAAATAATTTCAATTTTTTATATAGCTTGTACGCAACGCCACGAAGAACAGGGAGCGGGACTCCAGCGAGGAGAAGTGGGTGTGCTACTCGGAGGTGGTGGAGAGGAAGAAGATAAAGGAGGAGGAGGTACCAGCGCTGCCGTGGATCCGCGGCTGAGCGAAGATCGGGCAGCGATCCAAGGTCTTGCATTGAAGCTGGATTATCAAGAAATCTTGAAGGCTTGGTCCAACAAAGGCCCGCTATATGTGGATGCTGAGAATTCGCAGATCGTCCCCGACATGTACTCCGATGATTTTCTCTTGCAAGAGTCTAATTCATCATATTATAACGTAAGATTTTATCAGCTCTTCTATTTTTTCAATCCTAATTTTAATCATATAGTTAAATTACTTAATATTATTATGTGCCTTTACTTTGTACTTTTCGTGCTTAATAAATTACTTAATCATCACACGTGATTATTTGTTTGACTTGCTGAGTTTAGATTAATTAAATTCATACTAACTGCCACTCTTTTACTTTGTTTTAAAGTCTATATATGTATATTTTTTTGAATCAAATTTCTGCCCCAAATTGAAACTTATTAAAAATCTTGGTACGCAGTCTAGTGTTTGATATTATCTAGCTTTCGCTTTTAAAGAAACTTGAAGAGGTACTTGCTGAATTATTGAATTGAATATTTTGAATTACCTAAGTCCAAAGGCATCATCATATATAACAGAGTGCAAGTGAAAGAAAGAAAGAGCTTTTGAATCTTTAATGGGTCTTATTTTAGGTGTCCACGCCTAGAAAAATCTCCACGAATCTGGTTCTATTTCAATGTATTTTTTTTTTAGAAAAATAAAACAAAATTAGTTGAACAACTTTCTAGAAATGGTCCGAGTCCGATCGATTAAAATTAATATTTGGTATTATTATTCAATAAATAAATTTTTCTTCTTTGATACTTGCAATTAGAGATAGGACTTAGGAGATTATCACTCTCCTATTCAACGTCATGTCATCATGTTAATAGGCTTTTGACAAATGAATAAATTTGGTTGGATATATATGCAATTCACGGATCAAATTATAATATTAATATTAATAATAATATTTAAAATTAGGGGTATCAATTATTGAATAGAAGGAGCACTGGGGCTGTACAATTGTACAGTGTGACCAAGACGGAATCATTGGAGTGTAGTCTTTTGTCGTGTGACTCTGCCCCGAATAATTCACGGGCACTCCAGATTCATTAATTAGTTTGACCCGAATTTTTTCGGGTCTAGGTCCGATGACATGACAATCGAGCTGCGATTTTTATGGTATAGTTTTCAATCATGAATGTTTTAGGGATACATGCACAAATTATATAGTGGTAATGGAGGAATTGATATAGGAAACTTTATTGTTTTGGAGCTTATAATATATAGTTATATCGAGTGGGTCGTTGCTTGACTTCGTGACATCAAATTGTCCTGAGAATAGTGTGAAATTAATATTTCGTTAATATTTTATGTGTTTTTCTTGCATTGTTGGTGTTTTAATTTAGTTATACGTCAAATATATGGGGTGATTGATTAGCAGGTAATGGATTTACCTGCCTTGCACATCATGGGGAGTTGACACGGTACAGTGTATGAATTTTTATTCTAAGCAATATGGACCCATTAGTTTATGCTAATCTTGAAAACGAGTGCTCGAATTAGTTGAGCATATGGTAGCTAGTTTATGAATTGTGAATGGAAGGGTTCTATTTATGACTTGCTTCTATTGGTTTGATCGAATGAGTTGTTAATTGGACAGGATGCTGCGTACTTTTGTTTAGAAATGAGTTGTTAGTTGTTTAAACTCATGAAGACACAAGAACATTTTCTTACTTGCAGATATCTCTATGACTTCATACAGCTATTGGAGAGAAACGTAAGGGTGGAAACACTTGAAGGCATAAATGAGAAGATCCGAAAGCGACTGAAAAATCCTAAGTTGTCCAACAGTATTTGTGCTAAAGTATATATGCATGTTTCTGCTGCTTGGTGTAGATCCCTTGTCATTAGCATGGCAGTTGTTACACCCTTGCTTTCAAGGCTCTCGACTGAGATTTGTGATATGAATTTATTGGGCGTGGGACTGGAAAGCAACCAACTGCTTTGTGTCGATCTGCAATCAGAAGAATTGTGGAGTTCAGCTTTTGAGGATTCAAATAATCTCAAGAATCTTGAAACCAAATGGAACCCTTCGTTATCGAAGATCAAGAATGTTATAATCAAGAGAGTTTCAGATGAAGATTTGGAAACGGCAGCCGCACTTCTCAGATCTTCTTAAAACTTTTATAAAGATACCTCTTGTGCATTGCTTCCATCCGATATAAATCTTTATATGGTGCCAGCTCAGTTGGCGACAGAAACATATATCCAGCCAGGCATTGATGGGGTTGACATTATTGATATGAATACTTCAAGGAAACTTCTGTTATGGGCTTACTCACTTTTGCATGGCCATTGCCCAAACATCTCACATGTTATCAAGTACTGTGAAGAGAACGCAAAGGGAATGACTTGTTAATATACATGGATAAACTAATCATGTAATGAGTGCGAAAGTAAATAAATTCTCTGTCACGAAAAGAAAAATAAAAGCATCCAGTGTACAACTTTCTACTATTCATGCCATATGATGTAATCCATCAAATGGAAAATTCTGAGTGTCTTGGATTTTATGTTTGGTGAAGGCTTTCACCAGTCATTTCCAACTTAATTTTGCCTCTTAAAAATCAAAGTCTTCTTGTTTTAATAGCACAAATATTAATATCGTAACTTTGGTATGCACTGGGTAATGTTTATATTCTGTTTTTGCAATTCAGGCGAGGATCAAGAAAGGAACAGGGGGTTCATCCACCCCTCCAAGTGCCAGCGTTTGTACTGCCACTGCCACTCATTTAGGTCCTTCCTAAAACTTTCTTGTGGTTCTTTACAAACAGAAAGTATCACCATGAACCATACTCTGATATCATCACATTCCTGTCCTTAAATTTGACCCAGAAATCTGCAATGCAGGTGGCATGAAAGATGGGGTTGATAAAAGAAGTGAACCAGAAGTTCACCCAATACCTCCTTTTAGTCCTATTGCACCAACCGAAACTCAGAACATCCATAAATTGGAATGCTTCACTTTGGCAGAGTCCAAAATATACCCTTACGCTTTCGGATCTCTTTTCTGCTGCTCATGAATTTTGTTTGGTCTTTTGAATTTGATCGCTTTCATGTTCTTGTGTCTTCAAATTTCTTTCAAAATATGTCATTTCTTTCTAATGGTGTATATTGTTGCTTTCTTCTTTTTGAGTATTGGAGTCATTTGGCAATTGTTGCTACAGAAACTATACTTGTGCAGTTCTCGTCGTTGTTTGTTTGTTGGACTACATTTTGTGCACATGTTTATTAAACTTCGATTAACTTCCTCTTGATTTTATATGTATTTAGCCATTGTGTGTGGTTGTTTAATATAGAATCTTTTAGTACGGATATGATTTATACCCAGGAGCTTGGAGGAAAGATAACTCGACAACCAGGACCAATTCCTGGAATCAACACTAAGATCACTTCTTTCCTAGATCCAGATGGTTGGAAAACTATAAGTTTGATATTTTGGTTATTTACTTAAATAATCGAAAGTGATATTACTTGTAGTTCTTAGTAGCTTGCAACACTAATATACTAAGCATCATCTGCCTTGTCGAGCAGCCCCATTGTACCCTTCTTTTTAACATCATCTTGACTCAAATCTCAGGTTTCCGGGATTTTTTGCTGCTAGTAGGTTCTGTTTGACAATGCAGATTTTCAGAATGAACTCGAGAAGCAAGGGTGAGAGGACAAACCTTATGGCTCATTATTGCATTCAAATGGAAATGGGAATGTTTTCTTGTTCTTTTTATTTTCCTTCTTTTACGTTGAATAAGGCATTGTTAATTGTTGCATGTTATACCGTTCTATATACTTCAAAGAATAAAGTGTGTCGATACACTTGTCGGGCATATCATTGGGGTGGGGTGCATTACCATTTGTTTTTGAGCCTATCAACTTATTTTGTCTATTCGAAGTTTACTAGCTTATGAGCTGAGTAGCGTTTGGTAAGGTAATTGCTAAATTTTGGAAATCTGGAAGGCCCGAAGGACATCGATTCTTATTACAAGTTTGCTGAGTTATTCTTGTTTCTGAAGGCACAGTCGTTCGAAAGTTTTCTGTTGCATGTGACTAGAATTTATATGTAGTTTTTCTTATGCTTTAATATAATATTTTGTTTTATTGGGATGAAACTAAAATTTGTGTCATAATATTTGTCAGCTATGGAGAATATATCTCCGCTCTAGGAGTTGAAGATGGGATAAGTACTGAAGTTGAGTGCCTTCTTTTAGAACCCCAATTGGGCATGTTTCAATGGATAGTGTCTTGCGATTCGATGAGAAGATTCTGCACAATACCATGTGCATGGAAAGATTTTTCCCTCGGTTTTGGTATATTATATCTTCATCGTGTTAGCTTTTCTGACTAATATAACACACGCACGGTGAGGTGAGGGAAAAATAGCTGCCAATAGGAATTCATCAGGGAACTGATCCTGATCCTTGGTGATGCTTAACTAGCAGCCTTCAGGGTTACATCCACCTTGTAATCCTTAATGTGTAGTTAGATATTCAGCGTATGGGAACCTATTGTCATGAAAGAGATGGTAGTCTTGTCTCACATGTCCGGTGGTGCTCATTTATTTGTTCAGATAGCACTTCTCATAATTTAAGTAAATTCCACCATTATATAAAATCTAATATGCTGTTAAAATCTAATCCACCATACTAAAATGATAAGGAAAAGATGGTCATCACAGTTTCTGAACGCCATGTTAAGCTCCCTTGTTAAAACTTAATGTGGCATAATTTTTTGTCTCTTTATGATACATAAAAATATTTTAGTAAATAGGTGACCTTCAGTCCCCCCCTGCCAACCCTCTTTAGGCATGCATGCTTGAAGAAAAAGATATACAAGTATCAATTTGGCCAATATGTGTGGACACACATGATTTTAGTTGTGGTTTTTGCACTGTCATCGTTGACTGTGGCTAATATATTCGAAGGATTTTTCTCGTAAAACAAGTTCGAAATTATGATTTATATTCGTGAACTTTCAGGTACTCACTAGAGATGCTATAGTATCCAAATGTAAGAATTTAAGGAATTTATTGTTGCAGGGTCTTGGTAAAATTCAAAATATGGGAATTTAAGGAATTTATTGTTGCAGGTCCAGGCAAAATTCAGAATATGGTTCCATTGTGTTGGCTGCAAAGGTATGTGATTGTAAGAATGTATGGACTATGAATAAAATTTTATTATAATGGTTTTCTAATACTTCGAGGCATTTTATTTTATTCCACTAATTATTACACCAGTTATTTTTGGTGGCAAACTATCTTTTTTTTTGTACTTGCAGGAAATCGAGGCACCCCATGTTCCATTTCAAGGTTTCGGAAGAACTCTAGGCAATAGCTCTCCTACTGAACCAGTTTCTGAGACAACTGGACCTAGTACCCTCTATGGTGCTCCATTGCCTTCATCGATACTTGTGGTGGATGTCTTTAAAACAAAATATTAATGTCATGCCATAGTTGTTTCAGTCACTGAAGAAGGTAATTGGCTCTATGGCTATTGTTGGGATTACAGACCATGCTCAGGATATCTTGATGTATTTTGTGTTTGATCATTTAAAGTTCTCTTTTCCTTTTCTAGTTTATTTCTCAGATGATAATTTATTTTTTGTTGCAACGATTTACCTTTTTGGAAGTAGTTGTATTGCCTGATGAGTTTGGTGATTTTAACATTGAATATCGTCTAGTTCATGTTGATAAATTTGCATTATGGTTCAGAATTATTTGAGTTGGTTGACTTTTTGATTTATATTTTTCTATTCAAATGTGTTCTTTATTCATTGATTGTGTTGATGATGTGATGTCTTGAAATTAATCACACCACAAAATCAGGAGGAAATGCATAAATGCCATCAAGAAACATGAATTGAGGTGGTGGTCCAGTAGTAAAAGTCACAGCACATGAGTTGATTTATTGTGCCATTCATAACCATGACTTTGAAATTTTATTCTTGTTTGCTCCTATTGTTCAGCACATTCCCAGTCCTCCAAATGGATTTAGCATCTGAGAGTTGGTCTTATCGCCGACTCCGGTTTGAGGCAGAAAGCATAGCGCATATGGCTGAGATTAACATGAAGAATTCGATAATTTGTTATATTTGAATGATTTTTGTTATATTTGAATAATTTATAACATTGAAATATTGTATATTAGATTTAATTTTCAAAAATTTTTAATATTGAGTGATTTATAATATTGAAAATTTGTGAATTAAATTTTATTTTTTTTTGTTTTTTATTTGAGAAAAGACAACGCTTTTTAAACGTTGTCGTAGGTAGTTTAAGTGTTGTCGTTGCTAAAAAAGACAACGCGAAAAAAACGTTGTCTTTTTTAAATATCACAACGCTTTTTCCGCGTTGTTATTGTTACAAAAAAGCGTTGTCATAGCCAGTGTTGTCGTTTTGAGCAAAGACAACGCTTTTTATGCGTTGTCTTTGCTCAAGACGACAACGCTTTTTCCGCGTTGTCTTTGACCGCAGTCTTTCACAACACTGGCTACGACAAAGCTTTTTTGTGACAATAACAACGCGGAAAAAGCGTTGTCGTTTGCCATTTTTCTTGTAGTGTTGATGTATAACTAATCTAATACGACGGTCATCTGAATAATCAAGTGATTCAAATAGCTGTTCTATGTCTTCTAACCAATTTTCACAATCAACTGAATTTTCTGTTCCTTTCAGTTTCGGCAGTTTGAATGACTGAAATTGCTTCAACAGTGTCTCCATCGGAGTAGCAGTAGCATCCATAGAATCAGCAGATGTACTACCCTGTGCATTTTGAGGTTCAGCAACTGGCGGTGGTACTAATGCTGGTTCGGCCTGGGGAACCACTAATGAATGTCTAGTGGCCGATTCTTTACGGGGAGGCATATCTGATTGTCAAATAGATCAGTGCATAAACAATATCATATGCATCAATTTATTCCATCCTTCTCTGATAAGCATTCTCATGCATTCTCATGAGAATTCAGGTTCTGACTGAGGATACTCTGGAATACAATTGCATATATAGCATGCAGTAGCAATGAAAGCACATAATCATGCACTCACATAAATCTTGCAATATAAAGCATGCTAGCATATACTGCACATAATCAGATACATGTAATCTCATGCAATATCAAACAATCATACAGACTCAATCTACCCCGCTCATCAAATTCTATCTAAATCCAGAAACTTAAGCTTTGATACCACCTGTTGTGGGGACCTCGGATGCTAATCAAATCTTATAGGGCGATTAATAAATAAAAATAGTTAATCTGCAATACCGAACAATTGGCGACGCAAAACCTTACAATTGGCAACACAAAAACACTTCGCAAAAAGTTCAACAATTTTTTTTTTTTAAAACTGACGCGCGGGCGCGCCTCCTGGCTGAGCGGGCGTGCCTAGGCCTCGTCTCTCACTCCTAAACAGCTAAAAAATGAAGGTTTAGCCCTTGTTTTGAATCTCAAACACCATATAACATTTCAAACATGAATCATGCTTCAAAATCTAAGCAAAATCATGCATAACCACGAGCTAATCAAGCAACAAAACATATAACTTGATATACAATCCACAAGATCTTACATCCTCTTGTTCTTGACCAACATACATATCTATATGTTCAAATGTTCCATGTACTAGACAAACTCAAGTTCAAGATACAAAGGTTGACATCAACTCTACTTCTTATACCCGAAATCACCACATGCTAATCTCTCTCTCGAGCTATTCTTGTCGCTTCTGACGAGCTCTTGCCCCATCTATTGCCATGCACACATACAAAATAAAGCAATAGCCGGATACCTTCGGTGAGAATAAAATCCCAGTATAAACAACATCAAGAGCGAGATAATAAACATGAATGCAATGCATATGTCAAAAGAGGTTATCAATCTGATATCAATAAGATATTGGTTATTGGGATCACGAGGATGTAAGAGTGGGTGCCCAGTGAGCCAACTGTGTGGCTATGGGCTTTGTTGACTCTTTGTATAAACAATCTTTTGTTTAATATTATTTACACTTTTATGGCAATGACTTTATATTACTTCATATTGTTATATTATGATATACTATTGTTGTTTTGATAAAGACCTTGAATATACTATAG
This sequence comes from Henckelia pumila, assembly GCF_033568475.1. Lineage (NCBI taxonomy): Eukaryota > Viridiplantae > Streptophyta > Magnoliopsida > Lamiales > Gesneriaceae > Henckelia > Henckelia pumila. The sequence continues at coordinate 102,881,125 of NC_133122.1, read as the reverse complement.
TGTATGTAAGATGTGGTAGAACATGGAGATGTCTATCATGAAATACATCTTATAGTCACTGTATATTCTAAAACCGTTCCTAGTCGATTGAGCCGTCCGATAATAAGGATAAGGATCGCTCGAGTTTGAGACTAGCATTTGCGATGCGGAGTACCACGTTTCATTGGTAGGGAACATGGAGATGTTCGAAGCATGCAAATGGATATTCATAGGATGAATAGTCGAACTACCCTATCCGGACTTTCCAAGTGGTTATCACTTATCGAGTGGATAAAGTCCGCGGTTTTGGTTGTACACCATTAGTCCTTACGACTTGAAACATCATGGAGACTCTATATGCTAGTACTGTGCTTTGACTCGTTTACCGACTCTGAGGGGGTCATCAGGTGTCGAGATTGGGTACAATTACGACACATATAGGAGTCAATGCATTGTTGTCAAGGATTCACCACATACTTGCGAGTGTGGATATCCTATGCGATCTGAGGAGATATTAGTGTGACAAATCTCTGGCCAGAGTACTTGATGTGATTTAAGAAATGGTTTCTTAGTAGCACATGCGATGTCACTAATTTGATCTTCAAGATGCATTGCATAGTTATCGAATCTTGAGCGACTCTCGATATACCAATGGTTGTTGATTCGATCGGGATATATGGATGAAGGGACCGTACTGTACGTTAACCAAAATCTACTGGTTTCTTGTAGGCACTATCAGTGATACCTAGGGAATCATGGGGCGATGTTGCTAGGCGCTTTACCATGATTCGTTGGGCAAGTCGGAAAGTGTTGTTCCGAGTCACAAGGAGTTGTGAGCCCACGGCTAGCTGTATCCCTGAACCATTGAGGGTCACACAGTGTAATGGAGTTTTAATCCCCGTTGAGATAGTTAAATTTAAAGAGTTAAATTTAATGAACTAAGGAGTTGGACTTCTTAAAATAAGAGTAAAGGAGTAGGATTTCCTAAAATGACATAGGGATGGACATTTTTGGAAACCACTGAATTCGGATTCAGGAAAATTTATTTTGACTTTAAAACGTGCAGAAATGGTTTCTGTGCACATTGGTGAAATCGTTTCATCAATCGGAGTCACGATGAATTTTATATTAATTTCTGAACGAGCGGGCTTTGCTTGTCGGGCCCCAGCTTATGACTAATGGGCCCTAAGGTGTTAGTGGCCTGCATTATAAATAAGTTATTTCAGTACAGAAATTACACAGAACAGGTCATTATTTTGAGAGCAATTTTTCGAAAACCCTAGCCTCTCAAAAACGGTTTTTGGCCGCACCCTCCCTACTCTGTCAGAGAAAATTCCGGTCTGTGATTTTGAATCGCAGTAAGGAATAACGAATCAAATTCGTGTATTCTCTTCGCAGAAAACTTCTGATAGATTTTCTAGTGCAATCTATCAGAGGGATTAAACCTCTGTTCGTGGACCTGATTGAAGGCGTTCATCGGTTCCAGGGAGAGACAACAAGAGCAGAATTGTTCTGTTGGTGTCCATTAATCTCGTTGCGAGATTTGAGGTAAAATTTATTTAATTGTTATTTAAATTTTACACACACATAATTCAATCGATGAACGGTTGATACCCATACCATGGAAACGTTCCATGAAAAAATTTTAAACTTCCGCTGCACCGGGTATCAATCGTAATTGGTCTGGGAACTCGCCAGTTTTCAACAGTGGTATCAGAGCCAGGTTGCTCAGATCAATCGATTGAATAATCAATTGTACAAAATTTTTGAGTCTCGGTTTATGAAACAAAATAAATATTTTTAATAAAAAAAAATTTTTCGGGGCAAAACCCGGGCAGCGATTGGATCGCTGCCAGGTGGGGCAGCAATTGTTGCTGCCCCGGGCGGCGCACGGCGCCGCCCAAAGGGGGCGCACAGCGCCGCCCAAGGCGGCGACCGTCGCCGCCCAGGGCGGCGCACGGCGCCGCCCAGGGCAGCGCTGTGCGCTGCCCAGCGCAGCGCTGGGCGCTGCGCAGGGCAGCGCTGGGCGCTGCGCAGGGCGGCGCTCGGCGCCGCCCAGGGCAGCGCACGGCGCCGCCCAGGGGCGGCGCCAGGCGCTGCCCTAAGGGGCAGCCGGGCTGCCCCCGGCCCGCGCCCCGGGTGCGGGCCAACCCGGGAGTGTCCCGGGTGGCCCGCGGGAAAAATTAATTTTTAATTTTTATTAATTTTAATATTTAAAATTTTATTTTTGGTCCGGTCAAAAATTGTTTTTGATTGGTTCACAAGATTTCGGATCGAATTGTTCGAGTCCGTAAATTTTAAAATTGATTTTGGATAAATTTGAATTTTTGGAAAATTTTAATATTTTATCCGTAAATTGAATTTTGAAATCAATTATTTTGGTACAATTGATGATAAGATATGATCTTATGATATATTAGATAAAATATGATTTTATTTGTAAAATTGGATTTTATAGATAAAATATGATTTTATTTGATATGGAGATAAAATATGATTTTATATGTGAAATGTGATTTTATATATAAAATATGATTTTATCTTGTTTAAATTTGAATTGCCACAGCATGTTATCCAATAAATTAATTTTGAATTAAATGTTATTGGATAAGGATGATCGATTGCCATGACCAATTTTGTAGGTGTATGTTAGGAATTTACATTTTGTCTTTATTGTTGTTGGTTTTATTAATGGGCCTGGTTTATGGCCCGATATGAATGTCATATGTAATAAAAGTGGGCTTGGTTTATAGCCCGTTCCCACCCCCTAAAAATGTATCCCCTACTTGTCATTGTTATTTAATTGTAAATACATTAGATTTAGTGGGAGATCAAGATTTGAAGATGGTGGGCCCAGCAGACAATGAAGACTGAAGAAATGTAAATTGGAAGCATATGTAATAGGATTGCATTTGCATACTGCATATTACCTAGGATTGGACTAAGACCCGTGATTGGCAACCACGGGTCAATTAGAAATGGAATCGATCATCCTATATAATATGTGATATTATGATTGTATGCATGTTTAGACATAAATTGCGTGAATCCGGCAATGCATGCAATAAATTAAAATGATGAGACAAATATTTTTATAAATAAAATCCCTCATTTTAAATATGATTTAAAATTTATATCAAGATAAATAAAGGAAATTTAAATATTGTTTAAATGTTCCTACCTTCCATCAACGGTCAATGTATGTGATGCTACCCGCGGATACGGTCCGGCTCATATTATTGGGGGGGCCCGTCCGTCGGAAAGCTGTACATTGGATCGACAAATGTTGTAAGTTGGGTGGAACTCCCATGGGATCGGCTCATATTATTGGGGGATCCACATGGCGACCGTCCATCACAACTTAATATTGATGGGTCATCTTGACATGTCACTTTAAACGGCGTCATATTATTGGGCCCTTATTGGACATGAGGTAAATACATGGGGTTGCTTTGGAAGCAATTGGGCTCTACCTTTTGAGAATTATGGTTGGCTGATATTATTCGGGACCATAAGTTTGTCAATTGGACTCCATGTTCTCACTAAGGAAAAAGTTTCCCGTTTTCACTAGAGGGTGGTGAAATCGTTAAAATAGTGGGAGTGAGATTCATAAAATTAAATTCGCCTATTTTATGTCTTAGTAAATTGTTAAACAATCATTGATATATGTCTGTTTTTCCTTTTCAGTATTTCATACAATGAATTCGCGAAATCCTTTATTCTCGATCCTCGAACAAAACAAGCTGACTGGCGCCAACTATACGGAATGGTTCCGAAAGTTGAAGATTGTCTTAACTTCGGAGAAAATGCTCTACGTGTTAGAGAAAGCACCTCCGAAGGAAGCACCAGCTGACATAAGTCCGGAGGAATTGGCCAAACTTGATGCATGGTGTGACCATGACATCAAGACCAAATGCTATATGCAAGCCTCGATGTCTGATGAACTCCAGAGGCGATTTGAGGACACGGTGAATGCTGCTGACATTCACACGCAACTCAAGGAACTTTTTGGGGCTCAGTCGAGGGCTGAAAGGTTCTCTACTGTTAAGGAGTTGATGACGTGCCGCATGCGTGAAGGGACTTCGGTCCGTGATCATGGGGTACGAGTGATTTGGCTCATACAGAAGTTAGCGACCCTTGATTTGGTGTTGGAGCATGAACTCAATGTGGACTTGCTGCTTCTATCTCTTCCTTCTTCATTTGATGGATTCGTGATAAATTTTAATATGAACAAGATAGAGGCCACCCTTGAAGAGATGGTCAATATGCTCGTTACATATGAATCCACACTTAAGAAGGATAAGCCAGCTTTCTTGGTGGGCTCCTCATCTTCTGCAAAGAAGGGGCCAAGTATGAAGGGCAAGAAACGTTCTGCCCCACCCAAGAAAGTGGAACCCGAGAAGAAGCAAAAGACAAAGGCTTCAAACGATGGAAAATCCAAGGATGTTTGCCATTACTGCAAGAAGCCGGTCATTGGAAGCGCAACTGCAAGGAGTATCTTGAGCAGTTGGGAACTGCAAAGGGTATGTTCTATATCGAAATAAACATGTCACTTAATACAACTTCTTGGGTATTGGATACCGGATGTGGTTCTCACATTTGCAATGATTTGCAGGTGATGACAAGAAGTCGCAGGCTTAGAATGGGTGAGACCCAGCTGAGGCTCGGGAATGGTTCCAGAGTTGAAGCTACGGCCATTGGAGATGTTTGTTTGATTTTGCAGAATGGTTTTAAATTATTGTTGAGAGATGTTTTATTTGTGCCAGATTTAATTAAAAACATTATTTCTATTTCTATGCTTGATAGAGATGGTTATTCTTGTAATTTTGTGAATGGATTTGCAGTATTTACAAGAATGAATGTTTAATTGGAAATGGACAACTTGAAAACGATCTATATAATTTAAAACTAAAAGACGTTCCAGTGAATTGTATTGACAAACCGGCGACAACAAACAAAGGAAAATCGATAGTCAAAACCCGGCAAACCTTTGGCACGCTAGACTAGGTCATATTTCCTCAAGGAGGATGAACAAGCTAGTGGAGAGGGCATGTTTGATATGTCTGATATTAACTCTCTACCTACTTGTGAATCCTGCCTAAAAGGGAAAATGACTAAATCTCCTTTTAAGGGGAAGCCTGAACGTAGTCAAAATCTGTTGGATTTGATCCATACAGATGTTTGTGGACCATTTAGAGTTGGGACTCAATATGGCCACACCTACTTCATTACCTTTACTGACGATTATTCAAGGTATGGGTATTTATATTTAATGAAATATAAGTCTGAAGCATTTGAAAAGTTCAAAGAATTCAAGGCTGAAGTAGAAAACAAGCTAGGTAAAAGTATTAAAGCACTTCGATCGGATCGAGGTGGAGAATACTTGAGTACCGAGTTTTTGGACTATCTGAAAGAGAATGGGATTCTCTCTCAGTGGACTCCTCCTATGACACCACAGCTGAATGGTGTATCGGAGCGTCGTAATCGAACTTTGTTGGACATGGTTCGATCCATGATGAGCTTCACTGAGCTTCCACCTTCGTTTTGGGGCTATGCGCTTGAAACGGCGGTATTGTTGTTGAACAACGTCCACACTAAAGCAGTGGACAAAACACCATACGAGTTATGGAATGGCAAAGCTCCTATGTATTCGTACTTGAGGATTTGGGGATGTCCTGCTTACGTGAAGCGGACAGTGGGAGATAAGTTGGATAGTCGATCCAGCTTGTGTTATTTTGTGGGGTATCCGAAGAATTCAATCGGATATTATTTCTATTATCCTGCTGAAACAAAGGTGTTTGTTTCGCGGAATGCCACCTTCTTGGAGAAGGAGTTCTTATTGGATAAGAAAGGCGAGATGATGGAACTCGAAGAAGTTCGAGAAGAACCCAAAATACAAAATAACGATCCCACACCTCAGGAACCATTGCTGGACACGCCTGCACCTAGAAGATCCGAGAGGACTTCTAGACCTCCAGTTCGATATGGTCTTCTTCTTGAAGAGGGTCAAGATGAACCCGACATTGGATGTGATCCAAGAAGCTTCAAGGAAGCAATTTCTGATGCGGATTCGAATTTATGGCTTGAAGCTATGCAATCAGAATTGGATTCGATGCATACTAACCAAGTCTGGACTTTAGTGGATCCTCCCGATGGAATTGTTCCAATAGGGTGTAAATGGATCTACAAAAGAAAGCTTGGCCTGATGGTAAGGTATTGACCTACAAGGCGCGATTGGTGGCGAAAGGTTATACTCAAAGGCAAGGAGTTGACTATGATGAAACCTTTTCACCAGTTGCTATGTTCAAGTCCATAAGAATCCTTATTGCCATAGCTGCATGGTATGACTATGAGATATGGCAAATGGATGTGAAGACTGCTTTTCTTAATGGAGACATTAAGGAAGAAATCTATATGAAGCAGCCTGAGGGGTACACATCCATGGGAAGCGAGCATAAGGTATGCAAGCTTCAGAGATCAATTTATGGTCTAAAACAAGCATCAAGAAGTTGGAACCAGAAATTTGATGAAACAATTAAAGACTTTGGTTTCATCAAGAACCCGGAGGAACCTTGCGTGTACAAGAAAGTAGTTAAGGATGCGGTGACATTCTTAGTACTTTATGTTGATGACATCCTACTCATTGGGAATGATGTAGGGATGTTGCAGTCAACAAAGATATGGTTATCAGGTAGATTTTCGATGAAGGATTTGGGTGAGGCATCCTACATTCTTGGGATATAGATCTATAGGGATAGATCTAAGAGAATGATAGGACTCACTCAATCAACCTACATCGATACCATATTGAAACGGTTTTCAATGGATGGGTCCAAGAGAGGACATCTACCCATGTGTCATGGAGTTTCTCTATCCAAGTCTATGTGTCCCAAGACTGATGCAGAGATAGAGAATATGACACATGTACCATATGCGTCAGCTATAGGTAGTATCATGTATGGGATGATATCTACCAGACCGGATGTAGCATTTGCTCTGAGTGTCACGAGCAGATATCAGTCTAATCCTGGTCAGATGCATTGGAAAGCCGTGAAGGACATTCTTAAGTACTTGCGAAGGACTAAGAATATGTTCATGGTTTATGGAGGACGAGAACTCAAACTGGAAGGCTATACCGACTCTAGCTTCCAAAGTGATGTGGATGACTCGAAGTCAACCTCTGGATTTGTGTTCATGCTCAATGGCGGTGCTGTCTCTTGGAAGAGTTCCAAGCAGGACACCACAGCGGATTCCACCACTGAGGCTGAATACATTGCAGCATCAGCTGCTGCTAAAGAGGCCGTTTGGATGAGGAATTTCGTCCAAGAGTTGGGCGTCATTCCTGAATTTGTTGGTCCAGTCCCGGTGTACTGCGACAACACGGGTGCCGTTGCTCAAGCAAAGGAACCAAGGTCTCATCAAAGATCCAAACACGTACTGAGGAAATACCACATAATCCGGGAGATTGTGGAAAGAGGAGACATCAGTGTCGAACGAGTGGCCTCTGCAGACAATATCGCTGATCCACTTACTAAGCCTTTGCCAGGACCATTGTTTGACAAACATCGCGAAGCAATGGGTCTACGTAGTATGACTAGTTGGCTATAGGGCAAGTGGGAGATTGTAAGAGTGGGTGCCCAGTGAGCCAACTGTGTGGCTATGGGCTTTGTTGACTCTTTGTATAAACAATCTTTTGTTTAATATTATTTACACTTTTATGGCAATGACTTTATATTACTTCATATTGTTATATTATGATATACTATTGTTGTTTTGATAAAGACCTTGAATATACTATAGTGTATGTAAGATGTGGTAGAACATGGAGATGTCTATCATGAAATACATCTTATAGTCACTGTATATTCTAAAACCGTTCCTAGTCGATTGAGCCGTCCGATAATAAGGATAAGGATCGCTCGAGTTTGAGACTAGCATTTGCGATGCGGAGTACCACGTTTCATTGGTAGGGAACATGGAGATGTTCGAAGCATGCAAATGGATATTCATAGGATGAATAGTCGAACTACCCTATCCGGACTTTCCAAGTGGTTATCACTTATCGAGTGGATAAAGTCCGCGGTTTTGGTTGTACACCATTAGTCCTTACGACTTGAAACATCATGGAGACTCTATATGCTAGTACTGTGCTTTGACTCGTTTACCGACTCTGAGGGGGTCATCAGGTGTCGAGATTGGGTACAGTTACGACACATATAGGAGTCAATGCATTGTTGTCAAGGATTCACCACATACTTGCGAGTGTGGATATCCTATGCGATCTGAGGAGATATTAGTGTGACAAATCTCTGGCCAGAGTACTTGATGTGATTTAAGAAATGGTTTCTTAGTAGCACATGCGATGTCACTAATTTGATCTTCAAGATGCATTGCATAGTTATCGAATCTTGAGCGACTCTCGATATACCAATGGTTGTTGATTCGATCGGGATATATGGATGAAGGGACCGTACTGTACGTTAACCAAAATCTACTGGTTCTTGTAGGCACTATCAGTGATACCTAGGGAATCATGGGGCGATGTTGCTAGGCGCTTTACCATGATTCGTTGGGCAAGTCGGAAAGTGTTGTTCCGAGTCACAAGGAGTTGTGAGCCCACGGCTAGCTGTATCCCTGAACCATTGAGGGTCACACAGTGTAATGGAGTTTTAATCCCCGTTGAGATAGTTAAATTTAAAGAGTTAAATTTAATGAACTAAGGAGTTGGACTTCTTAAAATAAGAGTAAGGGAGTAGGATTTCCTAAAATGACATAGGGATGGACATTTTTGGAAACCACTGAATTCGGATTCAGGAAAATTTATTTTGACTTTAAAACGTGCAGAAATGGTTTCTGTGCACATTGGTGAAATCGTTTCATCAATCGGAGTCACGATGAATTTTATATTAATTTCTGAACGAGCGGGCTTTGCTTGTCGGGCCCCAGCTTATGACTAATGGGCCCTAAGGTGTTAGTGGCCTGCATTATAAATAAGTTATTTCAGTACAGAAATTACACAGAACAGGTCATTATTTTGAGAGCAATTTTTCGAAAACCCTAGCCTCTCAAAAACGGTTTTTGGCCGCCCCCTCCCTACTCTGTCAGAGAAAATTCCGGTCTGTGATTTTGAATCGCAGTAAGGAATAACGAATCAAATTCGTGTATTCTCTTCGCAGAAAACTTCTGATAGATTTTCTAGTGCAATCTATCAGAGGGATTAAACCTCTGTTCGTGGACCTGATTGAAGGCGTTCATCGGTTCCAGGGAGAGACAACAAGAGCAGAATTGTTCTGTTGGTGTCCATTAATCTCGTTGCGAGATTTGAGGTAAAATTTATTTAATTGTTATTTAAATTTTACACACACATAATTCAATCGATGAACGGTTGATACCCATACCATGGAAACGTTCCATGAAAAAATTTTAAACTTCCGCTGCACCGGGTATCAATCGTAATTGGTCTGGGAACTCGCCAGTTTTCAACAGAGGAAATAAAATCTTCAACGAACACCAACTCACCCAATCGAGGTGAAGTCAAAAATTTTATTTCCTCTAACTTTGGTGCAATTATAGTGAGTCTTCTGGCTCTGGAAGTAAGTCTACATTCCGTGCCACTCAACTACAGCCCTCCAAACATCATATTCACTCTAGGATTTTCAACCCTATGTGCTTTTCAGGCTAGAGTTCAAGATGAATACAACATGTTCTGAATGCATTAAATGCTATAAAACACCTTGAACACTTACTCAATTAAACAAGCAAAGCAATAAAATCATCTATTCACATAAAGCACGTAATCAAACAAGTATGTGATTAACAATGGAATACTCGAGAATCATAGCTGTCTCGAGTGTTCTATCCCATCTGGATTAGCTGTCATTTGTACCTTTCAATGTCGAGTCTGACAATGCTTCAAATCTGAAAACATAACATGATGAACATATATTAAAATCTGCTCAAGTCATGGCTACTTTCTCAATGCAACAACTTCAAACCTTCTTCAAATCCTTCTCGGTTCGAATCGGAGATCTCGAGTTCGGCAACTTCGATATAAAGCTGAGAAATGACATGTAGAGTGACTAACAAGATCAGATGCAACTCAAACCATTCTTCTTTCACTTTATATCAAACTCTTGACATTTTCAAATCGACGGCATAACGGCTAAAAACCGACGATCTAAATCATAATCAAATCAATCCAATAATCAATCTAACTTATAATATTCATCATATCAGCTCATATAACTCAAAAATCAGCATAGAAAAATATGATAGGGTTCGAATTTTGCTTCCAAAAATCATAATAAATCCAATCGACAGTCTTTTTTCGAACCGTCTGCGAATACATAATCGGTACATCTCATATATGCATATATCTTAAAATCATGAATTTCCATCTTCAACATAAAAATAAAATATGAGAAAAGTGAATTAAACTTGTACCAAAACGAAGCTCTTGAAGCAGTGATCACAGATATATATTTATCTCGAATTTCTGACGACCGGAACGCGCAAAATCGAAGCTTTTAAGGTACAAAAATGGTGTCTTGAAGAGGTTTTATCCGTCTCTGTTCTTTCCTCCTTTCCTTCTGATGGTTTCCACATGAGAATGTAAATAATTTAAGTGAGAATAGATAATTATAAGCATATTTACAATTTATTCCCTGCACTTTTGGATATTTGCAATTCAGTCCCCAAAAAAGCGATTTAATTCAATTTCAATCCTTATTCATTTAAGAATAGTAGAATTTAATTCTAAACTCTAAATATTCCCAAATTAAATATTCTCGGATTAAAATTAAATAATCCCGGGCCTTACACCTTGGGGTGCTCCAGTGCTTTTCGTGAGGAAGAAAGACGGTTCTATGCGACTCTGCATCGACTACCGCCAGTTGAATCAAGCGACGCTCAAGAACAGGTATCCTCTACCTAGAATTGATGACCTTTTTTATCAACTACAGGGTTCTTTAGTGTATTAGAAGATAGATATGAGATCATGGTATCATCAACTGAGAGTTCGCGACGAGGATGTGCCTAAGACAGCTTTCAGAACAAGATATGGGCATTTCGAGTTTATAGTCATGCCGTTCGGTTTGACCAAAGCTTCAGCAGTTTTTATGGATCTGATGAATCATATCTTTCAGGGGTATTTAGATGATTTTGTCATTATTTTCATTGATAATATTCTAATCTATTCGAAGAACCGTTTTGATCATGCCGAGCATTTGAGGATTGTATTGCAGATTTTGCGAGTCGAGCAGTTGTATGCTAAGATTTCAAAGTGCGAGTTCTGGTTGGACCGATTTGTTTTTCTAGGCCACATTATATCGGGAGATGGAATTCTGTGGACCCCAGTAAGATCGAAGCAGTTATGAATTGGCTGAGACCGACATCAGTGCCAGAAATCTGAAGCTTTATGGTTTTAGCGGGGTATTATCGCCGATTTATCGAGGGCTTGTCTTCCATTGCAAAGCCGATTACCCAGTTGACCCAAAATAATGCACCGTTTGTTTGGTTCGAGGAGTGCGAGACCAGTTTTATTGATCTAAAGAAGAGGTTGACCAGCGCTCCGATATTGTCTATTCCATCAGGTACGGGAGGTTTTTCCATTTACTGCGATGCTTCTCACAGTGGTCTTGGATGCATCCTTATGCAGAGGTATCACGTAATAGCTTATGCATCGAGACAGCTGAAGCCGCACGAGACTCGTTATCCGATCCATGATCTTGAGCTTGCTGCGATCGTTTTTGCTTTGAAGACCTGGCGCCATTACCTTTTTGGTGAGTCATTTGAAATATTTTCTGACCACAAGAGCCTGAAATACTTGTTTTCCCAGTCCGAGCTGAACATGAGACAGATGAGATGGATGGATTTGCTTAAGGACTTTGACTGTGAGATCAAGTATTACCCTGGAAATTCTAATGCAGCTGCAGACGCTCTTAGTCGGAAGCTTTGTTCCTTATCTCTCGCTACGATCGGTGTCTCTCAGTTGATTGAAGACTGTTGTACTTCTAATTTGTAGTTTGAGACCGATAGGAGATCCATCAGAGTTTTTGCGATTCAGGCCAAGCCAGAGTTGTTTCAGTTGATCAAAGAGGCACAGAGATCTGATCCGAGCAGTCAGAGTTCGATAGAGAGGGTCAGATCAGGTCACCAATCAGAGTTTCAGGTCAGGGATGATGTTTTATTCGTGAATAGTGTTGGATAAAACTGGCGGTCAGATCAATCACGATTGATACCCGGTGCAGCGGAAGTTTAAAAATTTTATCATGGAACAATTCCATGGTGTGGGTATCAACCATTCAACGATTAAATTATTGTGTGTGTAAAATTCAAATAACAATTAATTAAATTTTACCTTCAATCTCGAATCGAGATTAATGGACACCACACAGATTTCTCTGCGCTTCTTGTATCTCCCAGGAACTGATGAACTCCTTCAATCAGGTCCACGAATGGGGTTTAAATCCCTCTGATAGATTGCACTAGAAAATCTATCAGAAGTTTTCTGCGAAGAGATTAAACGAATCTGATTCGTTATTCCTGACTGCAATTAAAAATCACAGACCGGAATTTCTCGGACAGAGGGTAAGGGTTCGGCCGATTTCTTTTGAGAGGAGGCTAGGGTTTCGAAAATCCTGTCTCAAAATTATGACCTGTTGTGTCTAATTTCTGTACTGCAATAACTTATTTATAATGCAGGCCACTAACACCTTAGGGCCCATTAGTCATAAGCTAGGGCCCGACAAGCAAAGCCCGCACGTTCAGAAATTAATATAAAATTCATCGTGACTCCGATTGATGAACCAATTTCACCAATGTGCACAGAAACCATTTCTGCACATTTTAAAGTCAAAATAAATTTTCCTGAATCCGAATTCAGTGGTTTCCAAAAATGTCCATCCCTATGTCATTTTAGGAAATCCTACTCCCTTACTCTTATTTAAGAAGTCCAACTCCTTAGTTCATTAAATTTAACTCTTTAAATTTAACTATCTCAACGGGGATTAAAACTCCATTACACTGTGTGACCCTCAATGGTTCAGGGATACAGCTAGCCGTGGGCTCACAACTCCTTGTGACTCGGAACAACACTTTCCGACTTGCCCAACGAATCAAGGTAAAGCGCCTAGCAACATCGCCCCATGATTCCCTAGGTATCACTGATAGTGCCTACAAGAACCAGTAGATTTTGGTTAGCGTACAGTACGGTCCCTTCATCCATATATCCCGATCGAATCAACAACCATTGGTATATCGAGAGTCGCTCAAGATTCGATAACTATGCAATACATCTTGAAGATCAAATTAGTGACATCGCATGTGCTACTAAGAAACCATTTCTTAAATCACCTCAAGTACTCTGGCCAGAGATTTATCACACTAATATCTCCTCAGATCGCATAGGATATCCACACTCGCAAGTATGTGGTGAATCCTTGACAACAATGCATTGACTCCTATATGTGTCGTAACTGTACCCAATCTCGACACCTGATGACCCCCATAGAGTCGGTAAACGAGTCAAAGCACAGCACTAGCATATAGAGTCTCCATGATGTTTCAAGTCGTAAGGACTAATGGTGTACAACCAAAACCGCGGACTTTATCCACTCGATAAGTGATAACCACTTGGAAAGTCCGGATAGGGTAGTTCGATTATTCATCCTATGAATATCCATTTGCATGCTTCGAACATCTCCATGTTCCCTACCAATGAAACGTGGTACTCCGCATCGCAAATGCTAGTCTCAAACTCGAGCGATCCTTATCCTTATTATCGGACGGCTCAATCGACTAGGAACGGTTTTTTAGAATATACAGTGACTATAAGATGTATTTCATGATAGACATCTCCATGTTCTACCACATCTTACATACACTATAGTATATTCAAGGTCTTTATCAAAACAACAATAGTATATCACAATATAACAATATGAAGTAATATAAAGTCATTGCCATAAAAGTGTAAATAATATTAAACAAAAGATTGTTTATACAAAGAGTCATCAAAGCCCATAGCCACACAGTTGGCTCACTGGGCACCCACTCTTACAATCTCCCACTTGCCCTATAGCCAACTAGTCATACTACGTAGACCCATTGCTTCGCGATGTTTGTCAAACAATGGTCCTGGCAAAGGCTTAGTAAGCGGATCAGCGATATTGTCTGCAGAGGCCACTCGTTCGACAATGATGTCTCCTCTTTCCACAATCTCCCGGATTATGTGGTATTTCCTCAGTACGTGTTTGGATCTTTGATGAGACCTTGGTTCCTTTGCTTGAGCAACGGCACCCGTGTTGTCACAGTACACCGGGACTGGACCAACAAATTCAGGAATGACGCCCAACTCTTGGACGAACTTCCTCATCCAAACGGCCTCTTTAGCAGCAGCTGATGCTGCAATGTATTCAGCCTCAGTGGTGGAATCCGCTGTGGTGTCCTGCTTGGAACTCTTCCAAGAGACAGCACCGCCATTGAGCATGAACACAAATCCAGAGGTTGACTTCGAGTCATCCACATCACTTTGGAAGCTAGAGTCGGTATAGCCTTCCAATTTGAGTTCTCGTCCTCCATAAACCATGAACATATTCTTAGTCCTTCGCAAGTACTTAAGAATGTCCTTCACGGCTTTCCAATGCATTTGACCAGGATTAGACTGATATCTGCTCGTGACACTCAGAGCAAATGCTACATCCGGTCTGGTAGATATCATCCCATACATGATACTACCTATAGCTGACGCATATGGTACATGTGTCATATTCTCTATCTCTTCATCAGTCCTGGGACACATAGACTTGGATAGAGAAACTCCATGACACATGGGTAGATGTCCTCTTTTGGACCCATCCATTGAAAACCGTTTCAATATGGTATCGATGTAGGTTGATTGAGTGAGTCCTATCATTCTCTTAGACCTATCTCTATAGATCTGTATCCCAAGAATGTAGGATGCCTCTCCCAAATCCTTCATCGAAAATCTACCTGATAGCCATATCTTTGTTGACTGCAACATCCCTACATCATTCCCAATGAGTAGGATGTCATCAACATAAAGTACTAAGAATGTCACCGCATCCTTAACTACTTTCTTGTACACGCAAGGTTCCTCCGGGTTCTTGATGAAACCAAAATCTTTTATTGTTTCATCAAATTTCTGGTTCCAACTTCTTGATGCTTGTTTTAGACCATAAATTGATCTCTGAAGCTTGCATACCTTATGCTCGCTTCCCATGGATGTGTACCCCTCAGGCTGCTTCATATAGATTTCTTCCTTAATGTCTCCATTAAGAAAAGCAGTCTTCACATCCATTTGCCATATCTCATAGTCATACCATGCAGCTATGGCAATCAGGATTCTTATGGACTTGAACATTGCAACTGGTGAAAAGGTTTCATCATAGTCAACTCCTTGCCTTTGAGTATAACCTTTCGCCACCAATCGCGCCTTGTAGGTCAATACCTTACCATCAGGCCCAAGCTTTCTTTTGTAGATCCATTTACACCCTATTGGAACAATTCCATCGGGAGGATCTACTAAAGACCAAACTTGGTTTGTATGCATCGAATCCAATTCTGACTGCATAGCTTCAAGCCATAAATTTGAATCCGCATCAGAAATTGCTTCCTTGAAGTTTCTTGGATCACATCCAATGTCGGGTTCATCTTGATCCCCTTCAAGAAGAAGACCATATCGAACTGGAGGTCTAGAAGTCCTTTCGGATCTTCTAGGTGCAGGCGTGTCCAGCAATGGTTCCTGAGGTGTAGGATCGTTATTTTGTATTTCGGGTTCTTCTCGAACTTCTTCGAGTTCCATCATCTCGCCTTTCTTATCCAATAAGAACTCCTTCTCCAAGAAGGTGGCATTCCTAGAAACAAACACCTTTGTTTCAGCAGGATAATAGAAATAATATCCGATTGAATTCTTCGGATACCCTACAAAATAACATAAGCTGGATCGACTATCCAACTTATCTCCCACTGTCCGCTTCACGTAAGCAGGACATCCCCAAATCCTCAAGTACGAATACTTAGGAGCTTTGCCATTCCATAACTCGTATGGTGTTTTGTCCACTGCTTTAGTGTGGACGTTGTTCAACAACAATACAGCCGTTTCAAGCGCATAGCCCCAAAACGAAGGTGGAAGCTCAGTGAAGCTCATCATAGATCGAACCATGTCCAACAAAGTTTGATTACGACGCTCCGATACACCATTAAGCTGTGGTGTCATAGGAGGAGTCCACTGAGAGAGAATCCCATTCTCTTTCAGATAGTCCAAAAACTCGGTACTCAAGTATTCTCCACCTCGATCCGATCGAAGTGCTTTAATACTTTTACCTAGCTTGTTTTCTACTTCAGCCCTGAATTCTTTGAACTTTTCAAATGCTTCAGACTTATATTTCATTAAATATAAATACCCATACCTTGAATAATCATCAGTAAAGGTAATGAAGTAGGTGTGGCCATGTTGAGTCCCTACTCTAAATGGACCACAAACATCTGTATGGATCAAATCCAACAGATTCTGACTACGCTCAGGTTTCCCCTTAAAAGGAGATTTAGTCATTTTTCCTTTTAGGCAGGATTCACAAGTAGGTAGAGAATTAATATCAGACATATCAAACATGCCCTCTCCCACTAGCTTGTTCATCCTCCTTGAGGAAATATGACCTAGCCTAGCATGCCAAAGGTTTGCCGGGTTTTGACTATCGATTTTCCTTTTGTTTGTTGTCGCCGGTTTATCAACATAATTCACTGGAACGTCTTTTAGTTTTAAGTTGTATAGATCGTTTTCAAGTTGTCCATTTCCAATTAAACATTCATTCTTGTAAATATTGCAAATCCCATTCACAAAATTGCAAGAATAACCATCTCTATCAAGCATAGAAATAGAAATAATGTTTTTAATTAAATCTGGCACAAATAAAACATCTCTTAACAATAATTTAAAACCGTTCTGCAAAGTCAAACAAACATCTCCAATGGCCGTAGCTTCAACTCTGGAACCATTCCCGAGCCTCAGCTGGGTCTCACCCATTCTAAGCCTGCGACTTCTTGTCATCACCTGCAAATCATTGCAAATGTGAGATCCACATCCGGTATCCAATACCCAAGAAGTTGTATTAAGTGACATGTTTATTTCAATATAGAACATACCCTTTGCAGTTCCCAACTGCTCAAGATATTCCTTGCAGTTGCGCTTCCAATGACCCGGCTTCTTGCAGTAATGGCAAACATCCTTGGATTTTCCATTGTTTGAAGCCTTTGTCTTTTGCTTCTTCTCGGGCTCGACTTTCTTGGGTGGGGTAGAACGTTTCTTGCCCTTCATACTTGGCCCCTTCTTCGCAGAAGATGAGGAGCCCACCAAGAAAGCTGGCTTATCCTTCTTAAGTGTGGATTCATATGTAACGAGCATATTGACCATCTCTTCAAGGGTGGCCTCTATCTTGTTCATATTAAAATTTATCACAAATCCATCAAATGAAGAAGGAAGAGACAGAAGCAATAAATCCACATTGAGTTCATGCTCCAACACCAAATCTAGGGTCGCCAACTTCTGTATGAGCCAAATCACTCGTACCCCATGATCACGGACCGAAGTCCCTTCACGCATGCGGCACGTCATCAACTCCTTAACAGTAGCGAACCTTTCAGCCCTCGACTGAGCCCCAAAAAGTTCCTTGAGTTGCGTGAGAATGTCAGCAGCATTCACCGTGTCCTCAAATCGCCTCTGGAGTTCATCAGACATCGAGGCTTGCATATAGCATTTGGTCTTGATGTCATGGTCACACCATGCATCAAGTTTGGCCAATTCCTCCGGACTTATGTCAGCTGGTGCTTCCTTCGGAGGTGCTTTCTCTAACACGTAGAGCATTTTCTCCGAAGTTAAGACAATCTTCAACTTCCGGAACCATTCCGTATAGTTGGCGCCAGTCAACTTGTTTTGTTCGAGGATCGAGAATAATGGATTTCGCGAATTCATTGTATGAAATACTGAAAAGAAAAACAGACATATATCAATGATTGTTTAACAATTTACTAAGACATAAAATAGGCGAATTTAATTTTATGAATCTCACTCCCACTATTTTAACGATTTCACCACCCTCTAGTGAAAACGGGAAACTTTTTCCTTAGTGAGAACATGGAGTCCAATTGACAAACTTATGGTCCCGAATAATATCAGCCAACCATAATTCTCAAAAGGTAGAGCCCAATTGCTTCCAAAGCAACCCCCATGTGTTTACCTCATGTCCAATAAGGGCCCAATAATATGACGCCATTTAAAGTGACATGTCAAGATTACCCATCAATATTAAGTTGTGATGGACGGTCGCCATGTGGATCCCCCAATAATATGAGCCGATCCCATGGGAGTTCCACCCAACTTACAACATTTGTCGATCCAATGTACAGCTTTCCGACGGACGGGCCCCCCCAATAATATGAGCCGGACCGTATCCGCGGGTAGCATCACATACATTGACCGTTGATGGAAGGTGGGAACATTTAAACAAATTTAAATTTCCTTTATTTATCTTGATATAAATTTTAAATCATATTTAAAATGAGGGATTTTTAATTATAAAAATATTTGTCTCATCATATTCATTTTATTGCATGCTTGCCGGATTCACGCAATTTATGTCTAAACATGCATACAATCATAATATCAAATATTATATAGGATGATCGATTCCATTTCTAATTGACCCGTGGTTGCCAATCACGGGTCTTAGTCCAATCCTAGGTAATATGCAGTATGCAATGCAATCCTATTACATGTGCTTCCAATTTACATTTCTTCAGTCTTTATTGTCTGCTGGGCCCACCATCTTCAAATCTTGATCTCCCACTAAATCTAATGCATTTACAATAAATAACAATGACAAGTAGGGGATACATTTTTAGGGGTGGGAACGGGCTATAAACCAAGCCCACTTTTATTACATATGACATTCATATCGGGCCATAAACCAGGCCCATTAATAAAACCAACAACAATAAAAACAAAATGTAAATTCCTAACATACACCTACAAAATTGGTCATGACAATCGATCATCCTTATCCAATAACATTTAATTCAAAATTAATTTATTGGATAATATGCAGTGGCAATTCAAATTTAAACAAGATAAAATCATATTTTATATATAAAATCTCATTTCACATATAAAATCATATTTTATCTCTATATCAAATAAAATCATATTTTATCTATAAAATCCAATTTTACAAATAAAATCATATTTTACTCAATATATCATAAGATCATATCTTATCATCAATTGTACCAAAATAATTGATTTCAAAATTCAATTTACGGATAAAATATTAAAATTTTCCAAAAATTCAAATTTATCCAAAATCAATTTTAAAATTTACGGACTCGAACAATTCGATCCGAAATCTCGTGAACCAATCAAAAACAATTTTTGATCGGACCAAAAATAAAATTTTAACATATTAAAATTAATTTTTAATAAAAATATAATTTTTCCCGCGGGCCGCCCGGGACACTCCCGGGCCGGCCCGCACCCGGGGCGCGGGCCGGGGGCAGCCAGGCTGCCCCCTTAGGGCAGCAACAATTGCTGCCCTGGCGGCGCCGTGCGCCGCCCTGGGCGGCGACGGTCGCCGTCCTGGGCGGCGCCATGCGCCCCCTTTGGGCGGCGCCGTGCGCCGCCCGGGGCAGCAACAATTGCTGCCCCACCGGGCAGCGATCCAATCGCTGCCCGGGTTTTGCCCCGAAAAAAAAATTTTTTATTTAAAATATTTATTTTGTTTTCCAAAAACCGAGATTCAAAAATTTTGTACAATCGATTAATTCAATCGTTTGATCTGAGCAACCTGGCTCTGATACCACTGTTGGATAAAACTGGCGGTCAGATCAATCACGATTGATACCCGGTGCAGCGGAAGTTTAAAAATTTTATCATGGAACAATTCCATGGTGTGGGTATCAACCATTCAACGATTAAATTATTGTGTGTGTAAAATTCAAATAACAATTAATTAAATTTTACCTTCAATCTCGAATCGAGATTAATGGACACCACACAGATTTCTCTGCGCTTCTTGTATCTCCCAGGAACTGATGAACTCCTTCAATCAGGTCCACGAATGGGGTTTAAATCCCTCTGATAGATTGCACTAGAAAATCTATGAGAAGTTTTCTGCGAAGAGATTAAACGAATCTGATTCGTTATTCCTGACTGCAATTAAAAATCACAGACCGGAATTTCTCGGACAGAGGGTAAGGGTTCGGCCAATTTCTTTTGAGAGGAGGCTAGGGTTTCGAAAATCCTGTCTCAAAATTATGACCTGTTGTGTCTAATTTCTGTACTACAATAACTTATTTATAATGCAGGCCACTAACACCTTAGGGCCCATTAGTCATAAGCTAGGGCCCGACAAGCAAAGCCCGCACGTTCAGAAATTAATATAAAATTCATCGTGACTCCGATTGATGAACCAATTTCACCAATGTGCACAGAAACCATTTCTGCACATTTTAAAGTCAAAATAAATTTTCCTGAATCCGAATTCAGTGGTTTCCAAAAAATGTCCATCCCTATGTCATTTTAGGAAATCCTACTCCCTTACTCTTATTTAAGAAGTCCAACTCCTTAGTTCATTAAATTTAACTCTTTAAATTTAACTATCTCAACGGGGATTAAAACTCCATTACACTGTGTGACCCTCAATGGTTCAGGGATACAGCTAGCCGTGGGCTCACAACTCCTTGTGACTCGGAACAACACTTTCCGACTTGCCCAACGAATCAAGGTAAAGCGCCTAGCAACATCGCCCCATGATTCCCTAGGTATCACTGATAGTGCCTACAAGAACCAGTAGATTTTGGTTAGCGTACAGTACGGTCCCTTCATCCATATATCCCGATCGAATCAACAACCATTGGTATATCGAGAGTCGCTCAAGATTCGATAACTATGCAATACATCTTGAAGATCAAATTAGTGACATCGCATGTGCTACTAAGAAACCATTTCTTAAATCACATCAAGTACTCTGGCCAGAGATTTATCACACTAATATCTCCTCAGATCGCATAGGATATCCACACTCGCAAGTATGTGGTGAATCCTTGACAACAATGCATTGACTCCTATATGTGTCGTAACTGTACCCAATCTCGACACCTGATGACCCCCATAGAGTCGGTAAACGAGTCAAAGCACAGCACTAGCATATAGAGTCTCCATGATGTTTCAAGTCGTAAGGACTAATGGTGTACAACCAAAACCGCGGACTTTATCCACTCGATAAGTGATAACCACTTGGAAAGTTCGGATAGGGTAGTTCGATTATTCATCCTATGAATATCCATTTGCATGCTTCGAACATCTCCATGTTCCCTACCAATGAAACGTGGTACTCCGCATCGCAAATGCTAGTCTCAAACTCGAGCGATCCTTATCCTTATTATCGGACGGCTCAATCGACTAGGAACGGTTTTTAGAATATACAGTGACTATAAGATGTATTTCATGATAGACATCTCCATGTTCTACCACATATTACATACACTATAGTATATTCAAGGTCTTTATCAAAACAACAATAGTATATCACAATATAACAATATGAAGTAATATAAAGTCATTGCCATAAAAGTGTAAATAATATTAAACAAAAGATTGTTTATACAAAGAGTCATCAAAGCCCATAGCCACACAGTTGGCTCACTGGGCACCCACTCTTACAATAGCCGTATTGTTGTGCCCGATGTTTCTGAGTTGAGACAGTGTATTCTTTGAGAGGTGCATTGCAGTCGGTTCAGTGTTCATCCCGGAGGCCGGAAGATGTATAATGACTTAAAGACTCAGTTTTGGTGGAAGCAGTTGAAGGGAGACATCACGAGGTTTGTGTCCCCAAGAGGTGAAAGCTGAGAGGAAGAAACCAGGTGTCTTATTGCACAGTTTGCCTGTTCCGGAATGGAAGTGGGATCACATCTCTATGGATTTCGTTACGAAGCTACCACATTCTGTCAGAGGTTGTGATGCGATTTGGGTAGTGATTGACCGGTTGACGAAATCCGCTTGTTTCATTTCGTACAGAATGAAATACCTTCACGATCAGATGACCGAGTTGTATGTCAGGGAGGTTGTGAGATTGCACGACATTCCAAAGTCGATAGTATCAGACAGATATCCGAGATTCACTTCTTACTTTTGGCACAGTTTGCAGGAGGCATTGGGTACACGTTTGCACTTCAGCACATCGTATCACCCTCAGACCAACGGTCAGTCCGAGCATACGATCCAGACTTTGGAGGATATTCTTCGAGCCGTAGTGCTTGATTTTGGCTCAGGTTGGCAGGATTCTTTGCCTCTAGTAGAGTTTTCGTACAATAACAGCTTTCAAGCGAGTATTGGAATGACACCTTTTGAAGCTTTGTACAAGAAGAAGTGCAGATCTCCGTTATTTTGGGATGAGATTTCAAAATCACCTGAGTTGGGTCTAGATATGATTCATGATATAGCAGAGCAGGTGAAGTTGATTCGAACTAGAATGAAGACAGTCCAAGACTGACAGGCAAAGTACGCGAATATCAGGCGCATGCCTCTGTATTTTTATCAGGGAGATCAAGTTTTTTTGAATATTTCCCCGTTCAGAGGCACTGTCAGATTTGGTAAGAGAGGAAAGTTGTCGCCGAGATTCATTTTTTCCTACGAGATTTTGGAGAAGATAGGTGACCTTGCCTATCGATTAGCTCTTCCTCCATCCTTGTCTGGTATCCATGACGTCTTCCATGTTTCTATGCTAAGGAAATATAATCTGGATCCTTCCCATATTCTTCGACCAGACGAGGCCAAACTCGATGAGTCTCTAAGCTATTTCGAGAGACCGATTCAGATTCTTGACAGGAAAGAGAAGCAGCTCAGAACCAAGTCGATTCCGTTAGTGAAGATTCAGTGGAGTCGTCACGGAGTTGAAGAAGCAACTTGAGAAACTGAATCTGATATGAGGTAGCGATTTCCAGAGTTATTCAATTGATGTGAATTATTATTCAGTTCTGATTATTATTTCTCTATCTTAGGTGTGTGATTTATCAGATTTTGAGGACGAAATCGAATCTTAGAGGGGGAGAATTGTAAGGCCCTGGAATTAATTATTTCGTGTTTAGCGGAATTTATTAAATTATTAGAATTGAATTTATGGGAATTAATTGAGCCGAGATTGAATTGATTGAGTTTGGAGTTTCAGGGACCAAATTGCGAATATGCTAGTTGACTAGTAAAATTGGGAGTAATATATTATTTGACCATTTATAATATCTCTCACATCTCCTTTCTCCTTCCCCCGTCCTCACGCCTAGAACCGAGAGCTCAATCTTCTTCTTCCATGGAGGTTTTCAAACTCTTGTAAACTATTTCCGCTCGATCCGACCGTCAGATTTCCGATTCGAGTTAATTTTTGCGATCACCAAAACGAGGGCGTCGTTTTGCCGTAAGTTTTGCTACGATCTCTTGAACTTTGATTTTGTTGGTTTGTCAGAACTTGATGATTCTTGAGTATGTTATTCTTGAGTTAGCCTAGATCGTATATTTGAAGTCGGTTCGAAAAAAGAACGAAGTTCGGATTTATTATGATTTTTGGAGCATAAATTCAAAAATGGGGTTTGTGATTGTGGTTGGATATGGTTGTTTTTGATGGTTTGGAAGATGGTTTGAGTTGTATTGATAATGATTATTTGTTTGTGATTTTTGGTTTGACCGTTTATAGCCGTTATGCTGTCGAAATCAAGTTTTGGATTATCGGTTATATTGTTTCGGTTTGATTTTCGGGTTGTTCGAGTTAATAGTTTGATATCGAATCCGTATTCGTATTTTTCAGATTTTGGTTGAAAGATTTGGGTTTGGAACGAACTTGGGAGCTTTAAACCGATTCAAGAGTTGAAGACGGTATAGTATTTGTTCTTATCGACATGAAATTTGTTTGGAAGAGATTGTGAATTGAGTTTATCCTTTTTATTTTCAGGATTTGAATTTGAAGCCTCGAGTAAGGTAAAAGACGACATCGAATTGAATGGGGATGAATACTCGAGACCGATTGATTCTCAAGTCCCAAAAATCACATACTGCATGTTAATTGTTGCTGTGAACTTGATTGATTTACTTTGTTTGCACTTGCATTCATATTGAGCCAAATATTTGATTCTTTTTGAAATTAGACGATTTAGGGAGGTATATTGAAGTGGCCTTGGATTTCGAGTTTTTTCAAGTGCTAGAATAATTCTTATAGTTGTTCTGAAGTCTAGGGGATTGAGTTGTGCGACATCCACCCCGAATGGGAGTGTCGGTGGGTTGTTCGTAATGACTTGACCCCAGGATCCCAACCGAGTACCGATTGATATTACGATTATCTGACTTGATAATCCCAAGTTTTGAAGTCATGCATACATCCACCCTTATTTTGAATTATTGATGATTGATGAATTTCATTTTGAGATGTTTAATTGTTATTGTATGTCTGTCTCTTTTACTTAGAAATTATATTTCTAACCGGAGTTATCCGGTTGTTGCCTTGTTTTGTATGTGTGCGTGATAACAGGTGGGGCAGGACCAAGTTAAAGATGGCATGGCTAGGTGTCGAGTTGATAGACGTGAGGCCTTGGTGTTTGGAGTCGATTATGTTTTCGAACTCTTTTGTATTTTGAATATTGTATAACTGATTCGAAGAATGCTAGAATTTCTTTTGTTCGAAACTTCAGGTCGAACTTAAGTGTTTTAGGAAAACACGTTTTGACATTGATATTTTGATTTGGTTTGTATTATGTTATTCTTTGGCTTTATTTGTTTAAACTCGAGAATAGATTTTTTAGAATCGAGGTCTCACAGACTATTTTCATAAAGTGGTGAGATTCAGACCTGAAATGGCAAATGAATGGAAGTTCTATGGGAAAGGTTCGATAACTCGAATTCCTTTGATATCTGTTCTATCTATGACCCGTTTATTGCAGAAAGGAGCAGAGGGATTCCTTGTTTACGCAGTAGATGTGCTGAAAACTAGCCCAAAATTGACTGTCTTGCCAGTGGTTAGTGAATTTGCTGATATCTTCCCGGATGAAATTCCGGGATTGCCTCCAGTTCAAAAGATCGACTTCAGTATTGAACTAATGCCAGGTACGCAATCGATATCCAAAGATCCGTACAAAATGGCACTTATTCAACTGAAGGAATTGAAGGATCAGTTGGATGATTTACTGGCCAAAGGGTACATTAGACCGAGTGTTTCTTCTTGGGGCGCTCCTGTGGCGCCTAAAATCCAATTTACTAGATTACGTGCATTAATTTAATAAATATTAGGATTATTATTTGTAGGTTTAATTGATTTAATTTCTTTATTTGAATTATGTGCTAATAAAATATTTTTATTATTTATTCAATGATTTTATTATACAATTTAAATTATTTTAATATTTTAAAGGTTTAAGCTTGTATATTTAAATGATTTTAATTGTTTAATTTATTCTTTTAAATGATTTTAACTTCTTAGTTTATTTGTTTAAATATTTTTGAGTTCCCAACTTATTTATTTTAAATTTAAATAGTCTAATTTAGCGGTTAGTAATTTTAAATTATTTTAAGTTATTTTAAATGTCTAGCTTATTTATTTAAATTTTTTTTAATTGTCTAAATCATTTTAAACGTTTTAGACTTGTTTATTCAAATCTTTCTTTTTATCTGTCCGAATTATTTTAAAGGTTTTTATTTCCACTTGTGTATTTATTTAAATTGCTTTTAAACATTAGTCTAGTTTGTTTAAAATTTATTTTAAATCGTCCTGCCTGCTATTTAAATATTTTACTCGTTGTCGTGAAATCGGAATATTTAAAGCTTTTGATTCTTGGATTTTCAAGCTTGTGTTTTATTTAGTCCAATTTAATTTATAGTCCTAGTTGCCAATTGGAGTAGTACTTTTTTTTAAAAAAACAAATGTGTAGTACTTTTTCTTCATTCACTCACACACTCACAATTATATACATACATATATACTTACACACTTAAACATAAATACATTGTTGGAAAACGTGTTCAGATCAATTAGAATTGATACCCGGTGCAGCGGAAGTTTAAAAATTTATTTTATTAATATGGAACGATTCCATATATGGGTCAAAACTTTTACGATTAAATTTGTTCAAGTAAAAATAAAATCACAATTAAATTTTTACCTTGAAATCTCGAAGCGAGATTATGGACACCAACAGAATTTAATCTGCTCTTGTTGTATATCCCAGGAACTGATGAACGAACGTTTCTTCAATCAGGTCCACGAATAGAAAACAAAACCCTCTGATTGACTGCACTAAAAATCAATCAGAAGTTTGCGTAGAGAATAAACAGATATGATCTGTTAATTCAGATTGTAATTTTTCACAAAAATCACAACCCGAATTTTCTGCAAAAG
The DNA here is from genome assembly GCF_033568475.1 of Henckelia pumila. NCBI lineage: Eukaryota > Viridiplantae > Streptophyta > Magnoliopsida > Lamiales > Gesneriaceae > Henckelia > Henckelia pumila. Next base: position 102,854,702 of record NC_133122.1, on the reverse strand, counting down.
GGACAGAGGATTTCGAAAATCCCCTTGAATAATATAGGCCGAAATTCAAAAATTGCAAGAATGAAAATCTTATGGAATTTTCAAACACTGTAGTATATTTATAGATAATTTCTAGACTAGATTAAGTTATAACTGTATTTGGACTCTAACTACTTAGGGCCCACAATCCATAACTTAAGCCCAACAAGCCAAGCCAGTTGTTCTAAAAATTAATATAAAATTCATCGTGACTCCGATTGATAAACTGATTTTCACCAATGTGCACAGAAACCATTTCTGCATCTTTTGGAGTCAAGATAATTTTTCTGAATCCGAATTCAGTGATTTCCAAAAATGCCCATCCCTATGTCATTTTAGGAAATCCCACTCCCTTTAGTTAAGAAGTCCAACTTCTCTTTCATTAAATTTAACTCTTTGAATTTAACTATCTATACGGGGTTTTAGTAATCCATTACTTGTATAACCCTCAATGGTTCAGGAATACAGCTAGTCGTGGGCTCACAACTCCTTGTTACTCGGAACAACAATTTCCGAGTTACCCATCGAATCATGGTAAGAGCGCCTAGCAACATCGCCCCATGATTCCCTAGGTATTACTGATAGTGCTTGCAAGAACCAGTAGATTTTAGTTAGCGTACAGTACGGTCCCTTCAACCAAATATCCCGATCGAATCAACAACCATTGGTGCATCGAGAGTCGTTCGAGATTCGATAACTATGCATAACATCTTGGAGATCTATTAGTGACATCGCATGTGTTACTAGGAACACCAAGTAACCTAAAACACATCATGTACTCTGGCCATAGATTCGTCACACTAATATCTCCTCAGATCGCATAGGATATCCATACTCGCAAGTATGTGGTGAATCCTTGACAACAAAGCATCGACTCCTATATGTGTCGTAACTGTACCCAATCCCGACACCTGATGACCCCAATAGAGTCGGTAAAGGAGTCAAAGTACAGTACTAGCATATAGAGTCTCAATGATGTTTCAAGTAATAAAGACTAATGGTGTACAACCAAAACCGCGGACTTTATCCACTCGATAAGTGATAACCACTTGGAAAGTCCGAATAGGGTAGTTTGATCATTCATCATATGAATATCCATTTACATGCTTTGAACATCTCTATGTTCCATACCAATGAAACGTGGTACTCGGCATCGCAAATGCTAGTCTCAATCTCGAGCGATCCTTATCCTTATTTGCGGACGGCTCAATTGACTAGGAACTTTTTAGAATATACAGTGACTATAAGATGTGTTTCATGATAGCCATCCCCATGTGCTACCACATCTTACATACACTATAGTATATTGAAGGTCTTTATCAAAATAACAATAGTATATCACAATATAACAATATGAAGAAAGATAAAGTCAATGCCATTATAAAAGTGTAAATTATATTAAACAAAAGATTGTTTTACATAGATTCATAAAAGCCCTTAGCCACAAGTTGGCTAACCGGGCACCCACTCTTTCAATCTCCCACTTGCCCTAAAGCCAACTAGTCATACTACATAATCCCATTGCTTCGCGATGTTTGTCAAACAATGGTCCTGACAAGGGCTTAGTAAGCGGATCAGCGATATTGTCTGTAGAGGCCACTCTCTCGACACTGATGTCTCCTCTTTCCACAATCTCCCGAATGATGTGGTATTTCCTCAGTACGTGTTTGGACTTCTGATGAGACCTTGGCTCCTTTGCCTGAGCAACGGCACCCGTGTTGTCACAGTACACCAGGACTGGACCAATAGCTTCAGGAATTACACCCAACTCTTGGATGAATTTCCTTATCCAAACCGCCTCTTTAGCAGCAGCTGATGCTGCAATGTATTCTGCCTCAGTGGTGGAATCCGTTGTGGTGTCCTGCTTGGAACTCTTCCAAGAGACAGCACCGCCATTGAGCACGAATACAAATCCAGAGGTTGATTTCGAGTCATCCACGTCACATTGGAAGCTAGAGTCGGTATAGCCTTCCAACTTCAATTCTCTCCCTCCATAAACCATGAATAAATTCTTAGTCCTTCGCAAGTACTTAAGAATATCCTTCACGGCTTTCCAATGCATTTGACCGGGATTGGCTTGGTATCTGCTCGTGACGCTCAGAGCATAGTCCACATCCGGTCTGGTAGATATCATCCCATACATGATATTACCTATGGCTGACGCATATGGCACGTGTGTCATCTTCTCTATCTCTTCGTCAGTCTTGGGACACATAGACTTGGATAGAGAAACTCCATGACACATAGGTAGATGTCCTCTCTTGGACTCATCCATAAAAAACCTTTTCAATATGGTGTCGATGTAGGTTTATTGAGTGAGTCCTATCATTCTTTTAGATCTATCTCTATAGATCTGAATTCCTAGAATATAGGATGCCTCACCTAAATCCTTCATTGAGAATCTACCTGATAACCATATCTTTGTTGACTGCAACATCCCTACATCATTCCCCATGAGTAGGATGTCATCAACATAAAGTACTAAGAATGTTACCGCATTCTTAACTACATTCTTGTACACGCATGGTTCCTCCGGGTTCTTGATAAAACCAAAATCCTTTATCGTTTCATCAAATTTCTGGTTCCAACTTCTTGATGCTTGTTTGAGACCATAGATTGATATCTGAAGCTTGCATACCTTATGCTCGCTTCCCATGGATGTGTATCCCTTAGGCTACATCATATAGATCTCTTCCTTAATGTTTCCATTAAGAAATGCAGTCTTTACATCCATTTGCCATATCTCATAGTCATACCATGTTGCTATGGCAATAAGGATTCTTATGGACTTGAAAATTGCGACTGGTGAAAAGGTTTCATCATAGTCAACTCCTTGTCTTTGAGTATAACCTTTTGCCACCAATCGTGCCTTGTAGGTCAATATCTTTCCATCAGACCCAAGCTTTCTCTTGTAGATCCATTTGCACCCAATTGGAACAATTCCATCGGGTGGATCTACTAAAGACCAAACTTGGTTAGAATGCATCGAGTCTATTTCCGATTGCATAGCTTCAAGCCATAAATTCGAATCCGCATCAGAAATTGCTTCCTATAAGTTTCTTGGATCACATCCAATGTCGGGTTTACTTTGATCCCCTTCAAGAAGAAGACCATATCTAATAGGAGGCCTAGAATTCCTCTCGGATCTCCTAGTAATAGGCGTGTCTTGTGATGATTCTTGAGGTGTAGGATCGCTATTTTGTATCTCGGGTTCTTCTCGAATTTCTTCGAGTTCCATCATCTTGCCTTTCTTATCCAATAAGAACTCCTTCTCCAAGAAGGTGGCATTCCTTGAAACAAACACTTTTGTTTTAACAGGATGATAGAAATAATATCCGATTGAATTCTTTGGATACCCTACAAAATAACATAAGGTGGATCGACTATCCAACTTATCTCCCACTGTCTTCTTCACGTAAGCAGGACATCCCAAAATCCTCAAGTACGAATACTTAGGAGCTTTGCCATTCCATAACTCATATGGTGTTTTATTTACTGCTTTAGTGTGGACGTTGTTTAACAACAATACTGCCGTTTCAAGCGCGTAGCCCCAAAACGAAGGTGGGAGCTCAGTGAAGCTCATCATGGATCGAACCATGTCCAACAAAGTTCGATTGCGACGCTCCGAAACACCATTAAGCTGAGGTGTCATAGGAGGAGTCCACTGAGAGAGAATCCCATTTTCTTTTAGATAGTCCAAAAACTCGGTACTTAAGTATTCTCCACCTCGATCCGATCGAAGTGCCTTAATACTTTTACCTAGTTTGTTTTCTACTTCAGCCTTGAATTCTTTGAACCTTTCAAATGCTTCAGACTTATATTTCATTAAATATAAATACCCATACCTAGAATGATCATCAGTAAAGGTAATGAAGTAGGTGTTGCCACATTTAGTACCAATCCTAAATGGACCGCAAACATCTGTATGGATCAAATCCAACAGATTTTGACTACGCTCAAGTTTCCCTTTGAAAGGAGATTTAGTCATTTTTCCCTTTAGGCAGGACTTACAAGTAGGTAGAGAGTTAATATCAGACATATCAAACATGCCCTCTCCCACTAGCTTGTTCATCCTCCTTGAGGAAATATGACCTAGCCTAGCATGCCAAAGGTTTGCCGGGTTTTGACTATCGTCCTTTCTTTTAATTGTTGTTACCGGTTTATCAACATAATTAATTGGAACGTCTTTTAATTTAAAGCTATATAGATCGTTTTCAAGTTGTCCATTTCCAATCAAACATTCATTCTTGTAAATATTGCAAATCCCATTCACAAAATTGCAAGAAAAACCATCTCTATCAAGCATAGAAATAGATATAATGTTTTTGACCAAATCCAGAACATATAAAACATCTCTCAAAAATAACTTAAAATTGTTCTGCAAAACTAAATAAATGTCTCCTATAGCTTTGGCTTCGACTCTAGAACCATTCCCGAGCCTTAGCTGGGTCTCACCCATCCTTAGCTTACGACTTCTTGTCATCACTTGCAAATCATTGCAAATGTGAGATCCACATCCGGTATCCAATACCCAAGAAGAAGTATTAAGCGAAACATTTATTTCAATGTAAAACATACCCTTTGCAGTTCGCAACTGTTCGAGGTATTCCTTGCAGTTACATTTCCAATGACCGGGTTTCTTGCAGTAATGGCAAACGTTTTCATCTTTTATCCCAATTGAAGCATTTTCCTTTCCCTTCTTATTTGGTACAATCTTCTTGGGCGGGGCAGAACGTTTCTTACCCTTTCCACTTGGTCCTTTCTTAGAGTTAGAAGAGGAGCCAACCAAGAGTACCGGTTTATCCTTCTTTAGTGTGGCTTCATATGTGACAAGCATATTGACCATCTCTTCAAGGGTGGCATCTATCTTGTTCATATTGAAGTTCATCACAAAACCGTCAAACGATGAAGGAAGTGATAGAAGCAACAAGTCAGCGCTAAGTTCATGCTCCAAAGTCAAGTTGAGTGTTACCAACTTTTCAATGAGCCCAATCATGCGCACCCCATGCTCACGGACCGAAGTCCCATCTCGCATGCGGCTCGTCATGAGCTCTCTGACGGTGGCATACCTCTCCGACCTTGACTGAGCTCCAAAGAGTTCCTTGAGGTTCTTGTGAATGTCAGCAGCATTCACGGCATCCTCGAATCTCCTTTGAAGCTCATCAAACATCGAAGCCTGCATGTAGCATTTGGCCTTGATATCATGGTCCCACCATAAATCAACTTTGGCCAACTCTTCCGGACTTGTATTAGCCGGGGCTTCCTTCGGAGGCGGCTTCTCTAACACGTAGAAAGCTTTTTCCGAAGTAAGAATAATTTTCAACTTACGGAACCATTCCGTATAGTTTGCACCAGCCAATTTGTTTTGTTCGAGAATTGAAAACAGTGGATTGCGAGAAGTCATTGTAATAGTATACTGAAAAGGAAACAGACAATAATCAATGATTGTTTAATTAATTTACTAAGACATAAAATATGGCGAATTTTAATTTTATGAATTACACTCCCATTATTTTAATGATTTCACTACCCTCTAGTGAAAACGGGAAACTGTTTTCCTTAGTGAGAACATGGAGTCCAATTGACAAATCATGATCCCGAATAATATCAGCCAACCATAATTTTCAAAAGGTAGAGCCCAATTACTTCCAAAGTAACACCCATATTTTTACCTCATGTCCAATAAGGGCCCAATAATATGACGCCGTTTATTGTGACATGTCAAGATAACCCATCAATATTAAGTTGTGCTGGACGGTCGCCATGTGGATCCCCAATAATATGAGCCAATCCCATGGGAGTTCCACCCAATTTACAACATGTGTCGATCCAATGTACAGCTTTCCGACGAACGGGCCCCCCCATTAATATGAGCCAGACCGTATCCGCGGGTAGCATCTCATATATTGATTGTTGATGGAAGGTAGGAATATTTAAACAATATTTAAATTCCCTTTTTATTAATCTTGATATCAATTTTAAATCATATTTAAAATGAGGGATTTTTAATTTTGAAAATTTGTCTCATCATGCAATTTATGTATGCTTGCGGGATTCATACAATTTAGTCTAAACATGCATACATCAATAATATCATATATTATTTAAGGATGATCGATCCCATTAACTAATCGAACTGTGGTTGCCAATCACGAGTCTATGTCCAATCCTAGGTGATATGCAAGTATGCAATGCAATCCTATTACATTGTGCTTCCAATTTACATTTTTTCGGTCTTCATTGTCTGCTGGGCCCACCATTTCTTCAAATCTTTGTCTCCCACTAAGTCTAATAAATTTACAATAAATTTCGATGACAAATATGGGATACATTTTTAGGGGTGGAAACGGGCCATAAACCAGACCCACTTTTATTACATATGACAATCATATTGGGCTATAAACCAAGCCCATTAATAAATACCAACAACAATAAGACAAATGTAAATCACCTAACATACACCTAAAACATTGGTCATGGCAATCGATCATCCTTTATCAATTAATTAATTAAATAATTAAATAATTTGATAAAATGCAAAGGCATCATAATTTAAAAGATAAAATCATATTTTATCTTATCCATCCATAAGATCATATCTTATCATCAATTGTACCAAAATAATTAATTTTATAAAATTTAATTTAACGGATAAAATTTATAAATTTTCCAAAAATTCAAATTTATCCAAAAATCAATTTTAAAATTTTTGGACTCGAAAAATTCGATCCGATGCCTCGTGAACCAATCAAAAACAATTTTCGATCGAATCAAAAACTAAAATTTTAAAAATTAAAATTTTAATTAAAAATTTAAAAATAATTTTTCCGGGCTGCCTGGGACAATCTCGGGCAGCCCGCTCCCCAAAAAGGGGCCCGGGCTGGGCAGCGCCCAGATCAATTAGAATTGATACCCGGTGCAGCGGAAGTTTAAAAATTTATTTTATTAATATGGAACGATTCCATATATGGGTATCAAAACTTTTACGATTAAATTTGTTCAAGTAAAAATAAAATCACAATTAAATTTTTACCTTGAAATCTCGAAGCGAGATTATGGACACCAACAGAATTTAATTTGCTCTTGTTGTACATCCCAGGAACTGATGAACGAACGTTTCTTCAATCAGGTCCGCGAATAGGAAACAAAACCCTCTGATTGACTGCACTAAAAATCAATCAGAAGTTTGCATAGAGAATAAACAGATATGATCTGTTAATTCAGATTGTAATTTTTCACAAAAATCACAACCCGAATTTTCTCCAAAAGGAAAGAGGATTTCAAAAATCCCCTTGAATAATATAGGTTGAAATTAGAAAATTGCAAGACTGAAAATCTTATGGAATTTTCGAACACTGCAGTATATTTATAGATAATTTCTAGACTAGATTATGTTATAACTGTATTTGAACTCTAACTCCTTAGGGCCCACAATCCATAACTTAAGCCCAACAAGCCAAGCCCGTTGTTCTAAAAATTAATATAAAATTCATCGTGACTCCGATTGATAAACTGATTTCACCAATGTGCACAGAAACCATTTCTGCATCTTTTAGAGTCAAGATAATTTTTCTGAATCCGAATTCAGTGATTTCCAAAAATGCCCATCCCTATGTCATTTTAGGAAATCCCACTCCCTTTAATTAAGAAGTCCAACTTCTCTTTCATTAAATTTAACTCTTTAAATTTAACTATCTCTACGGGGTTTTAGTAATCCATTACTTGTGTAACCCTCAATGGTTCAGGAATACAGCTAGCCGTGGGCTCACAACTCCTTGTGACTCGAAACAAAAATTTTCGAGTTACCCATCGAATCATGGTAAGAGCGCCTAGCAACATCGCCCCATGATTCCCTAGGTATTACTGATAGTGCCTGCAAGAACCAGTAGATTTTAGTTAGCGTACAGTACGGTCCCTTCAACCAAATATCCCGATCGAATCAACAACCATTGGTGCATCGAGAGTCGTTCGAGATTCGATAACTATGCATAACATCTTGGAGATCTATTAGTGACATCGCATGTGTTACTAGGAACACCAAGTAACCTAAAACACATCATGTACTCTGGCCAGAGATTCGTCACACTAATATCTCCTCAGATCGCATAGGATATCCATACTCGCAAGTATGTGGTGAATCCTTGACAACAAAGCATCGACTCCTATATGTGTCGTAACTGTACCCAATCCCGACACCTGATGCCCCCAATAGAGTCGGTAAACGAGTTAAAGTACAGTACTAGCATATAGAGTCTCAATGATGTTTCAAGTAATAAGGACTAATGGTGTACAACCAAAACCGCGGACTTTATCCACTCGATAAGTGATAACCACTTGGAAAGTCCGAATAGGGTAGTTCGATCATTCATCATATGAATATCCATTTACATGCTTTGAACATCTCTATGTTCCATACCAATGAAACGTGGTACTCGGCATCGCAAATGCTAGTCTCAATCTCGAGCAATCCTTATCCTTATTTGCGGACGGCTCAATTGACTAGGAACTTTTTTGAATATACAGTGACTATAAGATGTGTTTCATGATAGCCATCCCCATGTGCTACCACATCTTACATACACTATAGTATATTCAAGGTCTTTATCAAAACAACAATAGTATATCACAATATAACAATATGAAGAAAGATAAAGTCAATGCCATTATAAAAGTGTAAATTATATTAAACAAAAAATTGTTTTACATAGAGTCATAAAAGCCCTTAGCCACAAGTTGGCTAACCGGGCACCCACTCTTTCATACATAACCCTAGCCTCCAACACATTACACTCTCAATATCACCCTAAACTCACGCTCACATTCTCACACACTAAGAGAAGCACCCGATTTCTTCCACTGCTTCTTCATGGAGACCTTCGGCGTCACTCTCCACTCCCATTAAGCTCCGCTACCTCCATTCTTCACTCCGGTGGATCACTCCTAGCAAGCTAGACAAGCTGGTACACCCCTTTTTGAGCTCGGTTTTAGCCCACATTTGGATCCTAGCAGCTCACGGCCATAGCACCTCGAGCTCTCGTGTTCTCCAATTCTCGTTTCCTTATTTTTCTAGCATAGAAAAGATTATGGTTCATTTTCTCACTTATAGATTATTTATGTGTGTCTTGATTGGTGTTAGGATTTGTGCACCTCATTTTTCTGTAAATGGTATATGTGTGCCCTGTTCATGTTCTTCTTCAAACGACATTTTGTTTTTTTTTGTTTTTCTGTTGTTTTTGTTGCTTATGTCTTGGGTTCAAAATTTTCCAGAAATCGTTCATGTGTTATGGTTCGAATTTTTCCAGAAATCGTTCATGTGTTATGGTTCGAATTTTTCCAGAAATTGTTCATGGGTTGTGGTTCAATTTATTTGGTGATTGTTTGTGTTTGTTGGGATGGAGATGTAGGATCTACCATGGATGATATGTAGTTCACATGGTAGTGTTAGAATGGCTTGAAGATTTGTGGTGATTTGGAAGTGAAGGAACTTTGATTGTGGGAGTTGTTAGGACACGGTTTTGAAGGTTTATAGGGGCTGCCATCTTTGAGCTAAGTCGAAGTTTTTGGGGTGAGTTCATAGGGCTTGGGATGAGTCTAAGGGTTGGTCTTGGTCCTAGTCTAGTAGCTTGGGACTTGGGAGGCATCGTGCTAAGTTTTTGGAGTGAGTTTTAAACCAGGCTTGAGCAGAATTTTATGGACTTAGCTGCTGTCCAGTAATCGATTTTTAAACCGGGGTTTAACTTGGGTTTTGGTCAAGGGCTCGGGTTTGGGAATGGTCTAGGATTTTAGGAATACGTCAGTTCAAGCGGGAATCAATTCTACTAGGATTTGGTCGAGTTCTAGGCATACAAGTCATGGTGTGCAAAATTTTGAGTCTTAGGAGGAGGCTGTCCGGAAACTGTTTTAAAACAGGGTTTAAACTCGGGTTTTGGTTAAGGGCTCGGGATTAGAAATGGTTTGGAATGTTAGGAATATGTTGGTTCAATAGGGAATCATTACGGTTAATTTTAGGTCGAGTTTTAGATTTTAGTTGATAAGACGCAGAATTATGTTGAGGCTAAGGGGCTGCTGCCCGGAAATCATTCTTTTGACAAATGATTGCTTAGGAAATAAAGCCCGAGGATGACCTCCCTACTTAGTTCTAAGTGTCATGATGTCGTGGTTTCAAGCGGTACTCATTTTGAATAAGAATTGGACGAGTTATAGATTTTACGGGCAAACCGCTCCGTTTAGTCCTAAGCGCATTTATAGGTTAAACTTCCACCCCTTTGGTTTGCTTCCTAAATCACCATCCCGATCATCCATGTGTGAGTCATATGCATGATTATTGATTAACATTTACATGTACGTCATATTTACATATGCATGCTAAGTCTCAAATTCAATAAAGGAAAGAAATATTTTTGAACGAAGTGAGATGGTTGTGACTACATATTCATGTGTTCGTGTGGGGCTGAAAGACATTTTGGCCTCCCTTACAAAATCATTATGGGTTTCCTTACCTTAGCATGTGTTCGTGTGGGGCCGGATCTATTCTGGTCTCCCTTACCAATTTACGGCAAGATTGAGTTGGGTTTTATCCTGACTTCCTTGCGGCATAGTGCACTGCAGCCATGATCATGATCGAAATCCCAGAGTCACAATCAAGGATCTAAGTTCACAGTTACAGTTACAGATTCAGATACAGTTTATGCAGTTTCATTGATTATGTCTGACTTAGCCATGCATATGTTTCATTCATATTCTCTCATTCATTTTGAAGTTTATTTACTTGTTTAAAGTAAGGGCACAAAACAAAGGTATTTTTAGTATCAGCTATTTTTAATCTGCGTGTGCTTGTATTTACGTAGTACTCGTTATCCCCCCCCCCCTATATTCTTGCTGAGTCTTTTAGACTCACTACACTTATTGTTTTTAGGTGAGGAGTATTTCATAGAGATTGAGGGGCAAGACTATCGAGCGGACTGCGATGCGGGCACGACACATTCCCTCCGACCTATGCTAGTCTTCCGCAAAAGTTTATTTTAACATTTCATAGTCTTTTATTCTGTTTCTTGGATTAATGTAAATGTAAAGATTCATTGATTGTCTTTGGACATGAAAATATCAAAATGTTAATTATTTTAATGGTTGAATTGTCGTATCTTCTTCTCAGTTCTTTGTTTGTTTCTCGGTCTGAATTATTTAGTATTGTTGGTCGTTTTATTTTTGTTTTACTGCTATCTGTGACAGGTGGGTTGTTATATAAACAGAGAGGTCATGCCGAAATTTTTTAAAAATCCGTATTTTATTTAGTTTAATTTAAAAGTTGAGTTAGGGTCGTTTCAGTTGGTATCAGAGTATGGTTCTTGTTTGGGTTGTGCCTACTGCGGGTTGCAAGAAACTCGAGAAATCTCGCCTCAAAGTATGTAAGTTTTAAGAAATTTTATATGTTATTCGTACTTGAATTGATGCTTTAATTGTTTTGATGTCACTATTTTAAAATGTTTTCACAAATAGTTGTTTAATTTATTTAAGTGTGTAGTTTAGTGTTTAATCTTGTTTAAAAATTTCTTTTAATATTTTAAAGTGTATTATTTGACTGTTTATTTTTGTAGCATGCGATTCCATGTTAAACGGAGTTGGTGTACCAATATTCCTTCCAGTTTTAGACAGTACGTGGATGTTGTGTGAGTTATTAGCTAGTGTTAACAATTTTGATTAGATTGGAGGAGTTTGTCGGAAAAACATTAAACTTGCGCATTAGGAAATATTAATTGACGCGTCCTTGTGGTAATTTATTCTCTTATGGATGGAATTTAGTCGGATAAAACTAAGTGAGTAGTCTGCTTAGAAATTGATTGATGTATGTTTTGTCAGTTAAGTTAATGAATCGAACTCGTGTGAAGACTTGGGATACGAACTTGGTTTTATATTATTATGGATAGTAGAGTTTTCTTTGTTTATTTGGACAAGTATGATTTTGTGGAAATAGTGAGTCGGTTACTACGAGCCTTTCAATTATGTGAACTATTATTCCGATCATTAATTTCCTTATCCTTCAATTGTGCTTCCATCCATTGCAAAATATACTTTTGATTATCCGAAATTTCTTTGCACTTCCTTTGAGCATTTATGGGTTCGGATGACATTTATCACCGTTGAATTCTGCCATTTTGGCAATGGTTGAACTTCTTAATAAAATCTTTCTTATATTTCACACTTCTTGGAATTTATCTTCGGTTCTAGAGCCACATGTTTATGTGAGTAAGATTCACTTTGCCTTTCTTTTTGGTAATCTACTTATGTTGTGTGGCTGACATCTGATTTTACTTTGAGACCGTTGTTTTCCCTGATTATTGACTTGTGTGGACTTCTCTCGACTGAAGTCACACCGATTGCTCTTAATTGTGCTTTGATTGTTTGTGCATGATTTCATTACCCTTGCATGAATGATCACGAGGTTTGTATCTTGTTGGCTCATATTTATTATTAATGGAGCCTCCATTATTATTCGTTCACTCCTAGATTGAATTATGAGTGAGTTGTTTTCACTTATCTAGATTTTTTATTTTCATATCGTTTGTTTGTAATGCTTGCATTATTTCATTTCATATTAAGCAGGATTACTTGTATGTCTGTTTCCTTTCCTGATCCATCATGTTGAATTATTTGGGTGGATCATAGTTTCAAATTATCATTTCTATTTTGGTGTAGAGAATCGACTCGTCCGCATAGTAAGTATTTCGACTGTTGGGATTTAGTATTAGTACTAAGATAAAATCCTAAGTTATTGTTGTGTCCTCAGGAATGGCGACTACTAATTTTATTTATTTCTAGCGAGTAGACTGCTAGTTAGTGAATTATCTGAATTGGTTGTTTCAATTTCAAACAGGATCGTTAAGAGTAAGTAAGTTGAATGGGTGAACAGTTACAAGATAAAAAATAGAGTTGTCCCTAGACACTTTTGGGTACGTTATATTAGCATTCTAAGATTTTGTGAATGTCAACCGGTAAGGCTTTTGCACCAACCATGGGTATAGCAGGATGAATAGAATATTTCGGAAGATTTTCGGATAAGCTGTAGATTTATTATTAGGTGAAATGCTAAGGTACTGGAGGATCAATTAGAAAGCCTTTACGATCAAGTTACAACCACTTCGAGGAGTCTAATTGTATATTAAGTTCTTGAAACATGAATTCAGGGTGTACATATAATAAATTTGGGAATTCTTGGATTTTCAGATTTACTGCTAAGTTGAACTAGGTATTTGAGGTATTTCTTCATACGATAGGTAAGAATTGTTTGGTACTTAGAGACCATCTAATCCAATAAGGGGATATTGGCTCGTGGTATTTTAAATTGTAGTGTAATTAGGGATTTCTTAGTCGTTGCATCTGAGATGGACAAAAGTGGGTAAATCCGTTGGGAAATTTTATTTAAGAATTGAATTTTCGGTAGAATCAAAGATGCCAAAGATGAACGTATAAATTGGTGAATGAATATTTGAGATCCGTTTAGTCACCTATTTGGATTCTAGATATTATAGGTTAATACCTTTGAACTGAACGACAGTGGTTTTCAAGATTTTATTTTCGTATCAAGGATTGGATTTATTTATTTATAGAAATGGGTCAGATCTATCCCGTATCTTGAGGTCTAACGAGGTAGAATCATATAGTCGTTAAGCGTAGTTTCGTTGTTAGAAAGTTTTTAAGTTATGAGTAAGATCGACATAAATTCTTTAATGGGTATACATGAACTTTAATGCTTGAAATTACGATTCAGGATTTAAGGTTATCAAACTAAGGAAGGTATCAGATATTTTAGGAGTTTAGGTGGCGAATTGAAAACTCTTACAGTTACATGGGAATAGTGATTAGAAAATTTTCTTAGGCTACAATCATACGGGGATAAATAGGAGTTTGCAAATTTATTTTGCAGTAAGAGTTAATTAGACCCTTGATGATATATACATCAGTAAGCATCAGAGTGCGCAGCGAAAGCTGATTTGGGCCAACTCATGTGGGTGAAAATTTGGAAAAATTTAGTGTTGATCTGGTCTAAAGTATTCGAACCTAATTAGTAAGTCTTGAATTTCGAGGACGAATTTCCATTTAAGAGGGGAAGGAATTGTTACGCCTAAAATCCAATTTACTAGATTACATGCATTAATTTAATAAATATTAGGATTATTATTTGTAGGTTTAATTGATTTAATTTCTTTATTTGAATTATGTGTTAATAAAATATTTTATTATTTATTCAATAATTTTATTATGAAATTTAAATTATTTTAATATTTTAAAGGTTTAAGCGTGTATATTTAAATGATTTTAATTGTTTAATTTATTCTTTTAAATGATTTTAACTGCTTAGTTTATTTGTTTAAATATTTTCGAGTGCCCAACTTATTTATTTTAAATTTAAATAGTCTAAGTTTAGCGGTTAGTTATTTTAAATTATTTTAAATGTCTAGCTTATTTATTTAAATTCTTTTTAATTGTGTAAATCATTTTAAAGGTTTTAGACTTGTTTATTCAAATCTTTCTTTTTATATGTCTGAATTATTTTAAAGGTTTTTATTTCCACTTGTGTATTTATTTAAATTGCTTTTAAACATTAGTCTAGTTTGTTTAAAATTTATTTTAAATCGCTCTGCCTGCTATTTAAATATTTTACTCGTTGTCGTGACATCGGAATATTTAAAGCTTTTGATTCTTGGATTTTCAAGCTTGTGTTTTATTTAGTCCAATTTAATTTATAGTCCTAGTTGCCAATTGGAGTAGCACTTCTTTTTTTTAAAAAAATGTGTAGTACTTTTTCTTCATTCACTCACACACTCACAATTATATACATACATCTATACTTACACACTTAAACATAAATACATAACCCTAGCCTCCAACACATTACACTCTCAATCTCACCCTAAACTCACGCACACATTCTCACACACTAAGAGAAGCACCCGATTTCTTCCCCTGATTCTTCATGGAGACCTTCGGCGTCACTCTCCACTCCCATTAAGCTCTGCTACCTCCATTCTTCACTCCGGTGGATCACTCCTAGCAAGCTGGACGAGCTGGTACACCCCTTTTTGAGCTCGGTTTCAGCCCACATTTGGATCCTAGCAGCTCACGGCCATAGCTCCTCGAGCTCTCGTGTTCTCCGATTCCCGTTTCCTTATTTTTCTAGCATAGGCAAGATTATGGTTCATTTGCTCACTTATAGATTATTTATGTGTGTCTTGATTAGTGTTATGATTTGTGCACCTCATTTTCTTGAAAATGGTGTATGTGTGCCCTGTTCATGTTCTTCTTCAAACGACATTTCGCTTTTTTTTATTTTTCTGTTGTTTTTGTTGCTTATGGCTTGGGTTCAAAATTTTCCAGAAAGCGTTCATGTGTTATGGTTCGATTTTTTCCAGAAATCGTTCATTTGTTATGGTTCGAATTTTTCCAGAAATTGTTCATGGTTTGTGGTTCGATTTATTTGGTGATTGTTTGTGTTGGTTGGGATGGCGATGTAGGAGCTACCATGGATGATATGTAGTTCACATGGTAGTGTTAGAATGTCTTGAAGATTTGTAGTGATTTGGAAGTGAAGGAACTTTGATTGTGGGAGTTGTTAGGACACGGTTTTGAAGGTTTATAGGGGCTGCCATCTTTGAGCTAAGTCGAAGTGTTTGGGGTGAGTTCATAGGGCTCCGGATGAGTCTAAGGATTGGTCTTGGTCCTATTCTAGTAGCTTGGGACTTGGGAGGCATCGTGCTAATTTTTTGGAGTGAGTTTGAAACAAGGCTTGAGCAGAATTTTAGGGACTTAGCTGCTGTCCAGTAATAGATTTTTAAACCGGGGTTTAACTCGGGTTTTGGTCAAGGGCTCGGGTTTGGGAATGGTCTAGGATGTTAGGAATACGTTGGTTCAAGCGTGAATCAATTCGACTAGGATTTGGTTGAGTTCTAGGCATACAAGTCATGGTGTGCAGAATTTTGAGTCTTAGGAGGAGGCTGTCCGGAAACTATTTTAAAACAGGGCTTAAACTCGGGTTTTGGTTAAGGGCTCGTGTTTGGAAATTGTTTGGAATGTTAGGTATATGTTGGTTCAAGTGGGAATCATTTCGGTTAAGTTTGGGTCTAGTTTTAGATTTTAGTTGATAAGACGCAGAATAATGTTGAGGCTAAGGGGCTGCTGCCCGAAAATCATTCTTTTGACAAATGATTGCTTAGGAAATAAATCCCGAGGATGACCTCCCTACTTAGTTCTAAGTGTCTTGGTATCGTGGTTTCAAGCGGCACTCATTTTGAATAAGAATTGGACGAGTTATAGATTTTACGGGCGAACCGCTCCGTTTAGTCCTAAGCGCATTTATGGGTTAAACTTCCACCCCTTTGGTTTGCTTCCTAAATCACCATCCCGATCATCTATGTGTGAGTCATATGCATGATTATTGATTAACATTTACATGTACGTCATATTTACATATGCATGCTAAGTCTCAAATTCAATAAAGGAAAGAAATATTTTTGAACGAAGTGAGATGGTTGTGACTACATATTCATGTGTTCGTGTGCGGCTGAAAGACGTTTTGGCCTCCCTTACCAAATAATTATGGGTTTCCTTACCTTAGCATGTGTTCGTGTGGGGCCGGAGCTATTCTGGTCTCCCTTACCAATTTAGGGAAAGATTGAGTTGGGTTTTATCCTGACTTCCATGCGGCTTAGTGCACTGCAGCCATGATCATGATCGAAATCACAGAGTCACAATCAAAGATCTAAGTTCATAGTTACAGTTACAGATTCAGATACAGTTTATGTAGTTTCATTGATTATGTTTGACTTAGTCATGCATATGTTTCATTCATGTTCTCTCATTCATTTTGAAGTTTATTTACTTGTTTAAAGTAAGGGCACAAAACAAAGGTATTTTTATTATCAACTATTTTTAATCTGCGTGTGCTAGTATTTACGTAGTACTCGTTATCCCCCCCCCCCCCCCAAATATTCTAGCTGAGTCTTTTAGACTCACTACACTTATTGTTTTTAGGTGAGGAGTATTTCATAGAGATTGAGGGACAAGACTATCGAGCGGACTGCGATGCGGGCACGACACATTCCCTCCAACCTATGCTAGTCTTCCGCCAAAGTTTATTTTAACATTTTATAGTCTTTTATTCTGTTTCTTGGATTAATGTAAATGTAAAGATTCATTGATTGTCTTTGGACATGGAAATATCAAAGTGTTAATTATTTTGATGGTTGAATTGTCGTATCTTCTTCTCAGGTCTTCGTTCGTTTCTCGGTCTGAATTATTTAGTATTGTTGGTCGTTTTATTTTTGTTTTACTGTTGTTTGTGACAGGTGGGTTGTTATATAAACATAGATGTCATGCCGAAAATTTTTAAAAATCCATATTTAATTTAGTTTAATTTAAAAGTTGAGTCAGGGTCGTTTCAGCTCCGGTTCTATTTGTATGGAAGAAAGATGGATCAATGAGACTTTGCATTGACTACAGGCAACTGAACAATGAAACAGTAAATAATTGTTTTCCTTTACCTCGAATAGATGATTTATTTGATCAGTTGTGGGGTTCATCTATTTATTCCAAGATCAATCTAAGATCTGGATATCATCAGTTGAGAGTTCGAGATGAAGATATACCCAAGACTGCATTTAGAACGAGGTATGGCCATTTTGAGTTTATATTGAAGTCGTTGGGTCTATTGAATTATCCAGTAGTATTTATGAGACTTATGAATAGAGTATTTCAGAAATATCTTGATGATTTTGTGATTATATTTATTGATGATATTCTGATTTATTCCAAGAATTTTTGTTATCATGCTGAGCATCAAAGAATCGTTTTGAAAACTTTGAGATCAGAGAAGTTGTATGCCAAACTGTCAAAATGTGAATTCTGGTTGCAAAAAGTTGTTTTTATTGGGCATATTATTTCAGGAGAAGGAATTTCTGTTGATCCAATAAAAATAGAGGCAGTGATCAGTTGGACTATACCTACATCTGTACCAGAGATACGGAGTTTTATGGGCTTAGCAGGTTATTATTGCAGATTTATTAAAGATTTTCATGGCATTGCGAAGCCTATTACTCAGTTAACTCAGAAGAATGCACCGTATGTCTGGACTGAAGCTTGTGGGGCAAGTTTCATTGAGTTGAAGAAGAGATTGACGAGTGCACTAGTATTGACGATTCCTTTAGGTACCGGTGATTTTACTGTATATTGTGATGCTTCTCACAGGAGATTAGGATGTGTGCTTATGCAGAGAGGCCATGTCATTGCTTATGCCTCAACAAAGCTGAAGCCACACGAGACCAGATATCCAACTCATGATATTGAATTGGCAGGCATTGTATTTGTACTAAAGATATGGCGACATTATCTTTATGGTGAGAAGTTTGAAATTTATTTTGATCACAAAATATCTGTTTTCGCACTCTGAATTGAATATGAGGCAACGAATATGGATAGACTTATTGAAAGATTTTTATTGCGAGATCAAATATTATCCAGAAAAATCCAATGCAGCTGCAGATGCCTTGAGTAGAAAGGTATGTTCTTTATTCTTATCTAAGATAGGTATATCCAGATTGGTAGAAGATTGCTGTGTTTTTGGATTAGTGTTTGAGACAGATATGCGGCCTATCAAAGTTTGTACTGTACAAGCTGAGCCAGAATTACTAATCAGAATTAGAGAAGCACAGAAATATGATCAGAGTATTCAGAATTCTGCTGTGATCGTCAGATCAGGGCATCAATCTGAATATAAGGTTAGTCATGATGGTGTCTTATATTTGAATAATAGAATTATTGTTCCAGATGTTTCAGATTTGAGACAACAGGTATGGAAAGAAGCTCACTGCAGTAGATACAATATTCATCCTGGTGGAAGAGAGATGTATAATGACTTGAAAAATCAGTATTGGTGGAAACAGATGAAATCTGATGTCACATAATTTGTGTCTCGATGTTTGAATTGCCAGTAGGTGAAAGTTGAAAGGAAGAAGCCTGGTGGTCTTTTGCATAGCTTGTCTATTCCTGAATGGAAGTGGGATCACATTTCCATGGATTTCATTACCCAGTTACCACGTTCATCTAGAGGTTGCGATGTCATTTGGGTAATTATTGACAGTTTGACGAAATCAGCATGCTTTATTCCATACAAGATGACATGTAGACATGATCAAATGACAGAGAGTTATGTCAGAGAAGTGGTAAGACTACATGGTGTGCCTAAATCTATCGGTTCAGATCGAGACCCTATATTTACATCTCATTTTTGGCACAGACTGCAACAAGCTCTAGACACTTGATTGCACCTGAGTACAACATATCATTCTCAAACAGATGGACAGTCTGAGCAAAATATTCAGACAGTTGGGGATATGCTTTGAGCTATAGTGCTAGATTTCCGCACTAACTGGCAAGATTCATTACCACTTGCTGAATTTTCTTATAATAGCAGCTATCAAACGAGTATTGAAATGTCTCCATTTGAAGCATTGTATGGAAAGAAGTGCATATATCCTCTTTACTGGGATGATATCTCAGAAGCACCTGATATTGGGCCAGATATGATCCAAGAAATGACAGAAAAGTGAAACTCATTCAGATGGGAATCAAGACAGCTCAAGATTGATAGGCTAAATACGCGAATATCAGATGTAGACCTCTATATTTTGAATAGGGAGACAGAGTATTTCTGAAGATTTCTCCTTTCAGAGGCAAAATCAGTTTTTGCAAGAGAGGGAAATTATCTCCACAAATTATCGGTCTTTATGAGATTATCGAGAGGATATGCGATCTTGCTTATTGACTTGCATTGCCTCTAGCTTTATCTGGTATCCATGACATATTCCATTTTTCTATGCTCCGAAAATATCAACCTGATGCATCTCATATTCTTCAACCTGATGAAGCTAAACTTGGCAAGACTCTTAGTTATTTGAGCAACCTATACAGATTCTTGATCGCAAATAAAAGCAGCTCAGAAACAAGAATATTCAGTTGGTCAAAGTTCAGTGGAGTCGACATGGAGTTGAAGAAGCTACTTGGGAGATTGAAGAAGACATGAGACAAAGATTTCTTGAGTTATTTCACTGATGTGAGTTCTTATTCAGTTTTTTGTTATTTCATTATCTTATGTGTATACAGATTGCATGCGATTTCGATGACGAAATCATGTCTTAGAGGGGGAGAAATGTAAGCCCGAGATTATTTATTTTTAATCCAAAAATATTTAATTTGGAAATATTTAGATTTTAGATTTAAATTCTAATATTTTTAAATTACTAAGGATTGAAATTGAATTAAAAAGATTGTTCGAGGACTGATTTACAAATAGCAAAGAGTTCAGGGACTAAACTACAAATTGGCTTGAATATATCAAATTATCAACTTGAATTCTATCATTTCTCACGTGAATAACAGCGAAAGAGGGAAGAATATCAGAAGTGAAACCCCACGCCATTTTCACTCTTCCAAAGCTTCGATTTCTCGACATCCGTCTGTCAGATTTTAGAATCGAACATATATTCGCGATCACCACTCTGAGAGCTACGTTTTGGCACAAGTTTTATTAAGCTCTATCATATTTGAATTTTTAAGAGATGATGGGATTAGATTATTATTGGATAACATGTTATTGAGCTAGCATGTATCGTATATTTTAAGTCGGATCGGAGATTGAACGTCGTTTGGAATTGTTATGAATTTTTAGAATCTGGTTCGAACTTATGTTTTCTGATTCGGTTGGTTTGTGATGATATACACACTGATATGATTACGATTTGAGTTATAAATGATTGATAAAGTGTTATATTTCAGTTTCGGTTACCGAATTTGTACCATTACGCCGTCGGTTCAAGAAGTTGATCGAGTTTGAGTTTAGATGGCTTGAGCTGAACATGATACGAATTCATTCCTGATATTTCTAGCTTGTGATCACTATATTTCAGATTTTTATTGAAGTTTCGAGCTCGGAAATCCAGCCTTCAAATCGAGAAAGATTGGAGCAAGGTTTGAAGTCATTTTAACTTGAAGATTGAGTTGTAAGTTTGAGCAGATTTTGATATATGTGTTCTTGTTGTAATTTTCCAGATTTGGAAAACCTCAAGAACTACGAGAAAAGGTATAAGTTGACATCGATCTCTATGGGATTTAATACTCGAGACGGAGGATTCTTGAATTTCCCCAAAAAACCACATACTTGTTTAATTATGTGTTCTTGATTTAGAACTTGAGTTGTTGAATTCCATCTTAGTTAATGCATATGTGATTCATATTGAATTTATCAGATGTCGAGGTCGGATATGAACTTTGATATCGAGTCAGATACGAACTACGTGAAGTGGATATATCCATGCCCAGATCGGATACGAATCTTGATGCGGGATCGGATACGAATCTCGATGATTTATTTAATTTACGAAACATGCATTGCATTGACATTATATCTTGAGTTGAAATGTGATTGTTATTTCATGTTTATGTCGTTTATACTGGGAATAATATTCTCACCGGATTTATCTGGCTGTTGTCTTGTTTTGTATGTATGCATGACAACAGGAGGGGCAGGACCTAGTCAGAGTCGATGTGGGTAGAGAATCTTAGACGTGGTTACTCGGGTTTTTAGCAGAAGTATGTGCCATAGGTTTTGTCAAACATGTTAGAATACAAGAACCTGTTTATGTTTGAAGAATAACAACTTATGTTGTCTTATATATGTTTTACTCATTGAATACTTGCTTAAGCTCAAGTTTTCATGTATTCTAGATGCTGAGATTGATGTTTGAATGCATGTGTATTGGCTTGTAGCTTGATGAAGATTTTATGCCATTTTCCAGACCCTGTGCATGCTCTGGGTATGGGTCCATGTACCCTACTGTTTTGGCCATTTTGAAGAAAAATAAGGGCACGGAACCTGTACATGCCTCCGTGCATGGGTCCGTGTGTCCCTTGTTTTTTAATGTTTCAAAAATTAAAGAAGTCACGGACCCCGTGCATACCTCAGTTCTTGATAAGAATCTTATGTATAAAAGGCAACACGATTACAACGAACCGCACCTCAAT
The DNA here is from genome assembly GCF_033568475.1 of Henckelia pumila. Taxonomy (NCBI): domain Eukaryota; kingdom Viridiplantae; phylum Streptophyta; class Magnoliopsida; order Lamiales; family Gesneriaceae; genus Henckelia; species Henckelia pumila. The sequence goes on along the minus strand of NC_133122.1, from coordinate 102,832,616 downwards.
TCGATAACAAAAGAATTCAATAATATTTTCCCGATCATTTGAAACAAGTAAGTTTTCGGATATCCACCTCTAGTTGAACCCGTAACTAGCAACAGATATTCACGAAAAGAAAAACAATTAATAATTCAATTAGACCTTCAAAGGAACCTGTCTTTAACAACCCAAGTGAAAAATCAATTGACAAACAATTAATCACAACGGAAACTTCAGAGGAACCTGTCTTTGATAATCCACGAAGCTAATCAATTGACAAACGCCACAAAATGTTTAAACTTTGATAAGTTTGATTTGATACACAAAGCAAAGCTTTGTCATAATTCTAGAAAGAATTATAATTGATAAAAATCAATTTTCATCTTCTATTTAATAATGATTGTATATGTTGTATTTATAATACAACTACAAAATAATAAAAGATAAATAAAAATAATACAAAAGATATCAAAAGATATGATCTAAAAGTTTCCTAATAGACTTATAATACTCATGTTGTGAAATTTCCTCGCAAGCGTACGAGTGTCAAGTTTTAATATAGTGATTAAATCAGATATCGATCCCACAGTGAGTAAAATGAAAATATTTAGTGCTTGTAATTAAAATGTTCTAAACTTTATCTAAAAAATCAATAATCAAGAATTTTGCAATAAAAATAAATAATCAGTGAAGTTTTTGATAACACGCGCACAACTTGCAGATATATTCAATCAGAAAAAATTGGTCTAGAGGTATAGATTTCACCTGGTTTCAACAACAATCAATCCTAATTAATTAATATTCATGAATTCCAATCAATTAATAACCAAGAACACTTACGTATATTATTTCCCTCTCCCGAGCAACAAATAATGTTTATCAACTACAATTAAATTCCAATATCCCTATTTAGAATTTATCGCAGTGATCTATCACAAAACAATGTTCTTTTTAAAAGCTCTGTTAAAATCATACACTCTCCCGAGCTGTATAAATAATTAACAGTGTAGTTTCTAATGTCCTATTCAAAATCCTCTCTCCCAAGCAATGATTTCAAATAAATATAACAAATCAATTATTGATCAGATAATTGAAAAGACAATCAATTCTAGAAAAAACAATTAATCTAGAAGAAACTCAATTCAATAAAATCAAAAATTCATGAAAGTGTCTACACCAGATTCCATCCGACCTCTAGACTATAAAAATTTAGTTCATAATAAAATTCTGAATAAAATAAAACATGTTCAAAAATCCAAACATATTCAGAATTAAATAAAAGATAAGAAACAAATCCGTCGTCGACTCCGTGTCCGGTCTATCGAACTCCGTCTTTGTTCTTTAGATAAGCTCCAGAAAATCCTCAAGAAAAATCACACGATCAACTCCAAAAAATATTTCTCTGATGTATCATAAAGTGTTGTGGCGGCTTTTTTTTTCCAATTTGTCTGGAAGAAATATTTTTATATCGCTCAGCAAAAGCCCACAAAAAGCCCAAGAAAATTATTTCCCGATATAATAAAATTTCCAAATCTCAGCGACGGGGCGGGCGCTCTAGTGAAGGCGCGGGCGCGCCTTTGTCTCGAAATCTCAATTCTCCAGTCTTCAGGAACTTAGCGCGATTGCACTTAAAATCCCTCTTTAGCGCTAACTTTTAGCGCTAACTTTTAAAGCCCATTAAGAAAGCCCATTTTCTTTCTTTCTCTTTGTCTGATCATTTCTTTCTTCTCTTCAATTTTCTCTTCTTTTCTTTTTCCTTTCTTTTATTCTTCTTTTCTCCTTTTTCCTCTCATTTCCACATAAATTCAATAAATCACTGTAAACACAAAAACAACAAAATACCCACATAAATCTGCTCGAAACAAATATTTAACAATTAAAATCATATATAAATTAAGTGTATAAAATACACTTATCAAATACCCCCAAACTTAGACTTTTGCTAGTCCCGAGCAAAACAATTAACTTCCAAAAACTCATTCTATAAACCAACAAGAATAGTCAAGAAATAATATGGAGCACTGGCCTCGACAATGATTTCAAAGAATTCTCAAATCCAATCATATCACACCCAACTAACACTTGAAAGTTTCAATCATAACAAAATAACCGCATAAACTCACAATCTCCGCAACTCAATTTCAAAACACCCTTCTCCAAATTCAATTCAAACATTCATAGATCATGAGGACTTTTTAAGGTATCAAGGGATCAAATATAGGATATTAATCAAAAACACTCACAAATAGATAAATGCAAAGAATAATAGTGTGTGCGTGTTTCGATCAAAATTCATAATCATTAAAAGCATCAATCAACAGTCCATAGGCTAGATTCTCGCAACTCTTCTCCACTAGTATATTGGGAAACTGAAACTCAGTCAATAGGACTTAAAGATTGGATTATAATGTAAGTCCTGGCTCATGGCTACAAATAAATGATAAGAATTCAAATAAGGAGTAATTCATATTTATCGAACTCTAATTACGACTCCTTTTTCATTCACAATTTCACACTTTTTCTCTTCAATTCACTTCATTAATTTTTTCTCAACTTCATCTTCTTTCACAACTCTTTTTAACTTTCATCATTTTTTTTTCTACTACCTTTTTCATTTTTTCTTTTCAATTCACCATCACACCAATCCTTTTTCTCACAAATAAAACTAGGAGCATAAAACATTTTAGCATTCAAATTACTCCCTTAAAGGTAGGAAATAGTGTATAGGCTATTCAGGTAGTCAATGTAGGACCTTGAAATAATTACGAATGGGGGTTTATTCACACGTTTACACGCATGCCATTCGATTTTCAATAAACTCAAACAAGGTATTAGGGATACATATTAATAAGGTAGCTTGAAAGGCTCAAAGGAATTTAGAAAAATCGCCTAAATCATCCCTAATCTCAATTTTGCCTGTATTTCGCCTCGAAGAGTGTTCGAACTAGTTCTAGACAAGTCTCAATCCACAATTAATTCATACAAATCTCAATCAGTGCAGAAAAATAATTATCAGTAGTAAACGATGATTTTCAACAAGAATTTCAGAATTTTGTACCTTAATGTACTAATATACGTGTAGGCTCAATTAGGCAACTAAGGATAGATTTTTTCAATAAAATTCAGGCCCAAAAAAAATCCAAACAATGCCTCAATCATATCTATGTCTGTATGTCTCAAAAATCAGATTCAAGTATTAATCACAGAGTATATAGGAAATTGTTCATCCAATTGGTTCCAATTTTTTCAAAAATATTTTATCAGATAGACAGACAATCATGGATTTCAATTATAGCACAAAACAAAAAAATTTCAGCCATGCATCCATTTCTTTCTCGACTCAATTCAACTCAACTAACAACAACAACTAAACTCAACAAAAAAATTTAATCTATGAAGCACACAATAAAATTCAACTACTCAACTAAATCATTGCACAATATGATTCATCCCCCCAAACTTAATATAATCCTTGTCCCTAATGATTAAAAATAATAAAAAGAACAAGGAACACGTACCTTCGACACCGAGCATCAGTACTCGGTGTAACCATTATTATCTCCATAAAAAATAATTGGCAACCGCAACCACTGGAGAGGAGGTGATAAGCGCAACATGGATATCCAATTTAACCTGAAAATAATACATTCACACAATTAAAACACAAAAATAACGCCTAAAGCAATATACGGCACTTAAATCATAAGAAAAAAAAATGATCACGTGTAGGAGATGTGGCGGTAGATTGCGCGATGCGGCATGGAAGTGAGCCTTGGAGATGCATGGATCGCAAGGCTATGCTATGGAATTTCTTGATGCGCTTAATGATCCGAAGCTCATGGTTCAGTAGGTAGAAGGATCGATTGCGCATGTGGTGTCATCTGGCTTGCGTGAATTCCCTTATTTCTACTCGAAGGATGATCGTAAGCACAAAGTCTAAGAGCGTGATGTGCAAGTGCAAAGGAAAGCTGGTTGGCACAGGAATTGGAGCTACTGGTGAGGGCTTGATTGCGCTTGGAGAAGTGCTGATGGAGATCTTGTAACAGCAAGATGTAGGCAGATGGTGCTGCGCTGTTGGGAAAGTTGGACGTGCGATAGCATAGAAGGCAGCGCAGACGGGAAAAGGGGAGGCGCGATTGCACTTGTGGAGGCGCAGAAGAGAGGTTGTTAGCGCAAGGTGAGGATTGAGGAGGCTTGCGCGTTTGCGCTAAGAGGTGCGCAGATGAGGTTGAGGTAGCGCAGATGAGAGCTAATTTGCGCTTAGCGCAAGGATGGGATGTAAGTGCATCACAGAGTATGCGCGGGCACTCGATAAATGGGGCGGGCGCGCCTTCAGCTCGAAATTGAGATTTCTGGAGCCTGAAAAATTTTGAAAATTAACAAGAATTAGGATTAAAAAATTGATAACAAAATACTTAAAAAAAATAAAAAAAATAAAAAACAAAAATTAACTAAAAATGAAAATAAAAGCAATTAAAACTAAAATAAAAGAAAAAGCTTGGGTTGCCTCCCAAGTAGCGCTTGGTTTACAGTCGTCAGCCCGACTTTCACCGGTATTGTAGTTACCCTTACCTGGATCACCTACTAACAGAACTTAAGCATGAAATTAACTTAATTAAACAGATATCAGAATAAACTTGCGGAAACCACAAATAAATACAATCCCAAGAAAAGGAATCTGTAATTTATCCAAATATTATACAATCAAATCGAATAGCTGTATCAACCCAAAACAATAGAAATAAAACCTAGACGAAGCTCCAGCTAGCCAACCACTGCCTAGCCCCTCTTGGATCCACCCGCCTCGTCCAATCGCAAACCTTCCCCATGGAATAGGGTGTCCAGAAACACAGAGTACGAGACGTGAGCATAAAACGCTCAGTACGAGAGTATGAGTATACATGCATGCAAAGTAAACTCCCTATAAACTCGAGGTCAAGGATCAGATAACAGAGACAGACCGGGCCCTGGTATGTAGCACGCTGTGCCGTCGCTTCAGGAGGTGGCTCCCATACCGAAATACAAGTGGATATGCCGGACCCAAATCGATAGAAGTCCAACCACTAACAGGATAGGGAAAAACACTACTAACAGACATCTCGAAGGAGATAGCTCAGTATGCAAATGAATGCAGCATAAATCAATGACATATAACCCATGCAGTCTCATAATACATGCATACTCAGTCAGGATATCTCGAACAGTACTTTCGTACCTCAAATCAGTGCAAGCTCTACCAACTCTAGTTCCACGCCTATAGTCTGCTCTACACTGCCGAATGATACTACTATCATTATAGTGCTCTAAAAGCCTTAACTAAGCTATTGCATACTCTTAAATATTTATAGGAAGCAAAAGCTATACCTTCATCCATCGTTAGCCCTTTTACGTCGATGCCTCCAGAACTTGGGCACAACTCCGCTACGACTATCGAACGCCTCGACGACTCACGGGGGAAAGCCTAGGAAGGCTTGAACAACTCGAATATGACTAGAGTAGAGAGGAAATCCGGAATTGGCAATTGAAAGTGAATTCTCGGCCCTCTATTTATAGACAACGATCGGAGCCTCCGATCCTTGATCGGAACGTCCGAACCTCAATCGGAACGTCCGATCCCGCCATCGGAGCTTCCGAAGATCCTGATATGCCGCGTGTCAAAATATCACTTGTTGACATCGGATAGGGTGATCGAAGCTTCCGATCCTGATCGGAGCTTCCGATCTTGACACACGTCATGCCTGACGCAATACCATCGGAGCTTCCGATCCTGATCGGAGCTTCCAAACTCACCTTCGGAGCTTCCGAACTCTTCCCAAGTAATTATGATTAATTCCTTAATTACTGATTTTGGTTACGGGCTACTACATTCTCCCCCACTTAAGATGTTTCGTCCTCGAAATCAGATCTTAAGTACTGAATGTAATACAGAAATCAGAAACATTCTTTATTCAAATCAAACGTTTACAGAGTTTGTAACTGAATACAACTAAAAGAATGAAATCAAAACAACTCAAGATGGTCTTCACGCATCCTGTCTTCAAGTTCCCAAGTAGTCTCCTCAGTGCCTCGGTGTTGCCACTGAACTAAAACCACAGGAATGACTTTGTTCCGCAAAACCTTATCCTTATAATCCAGGATACGAATAGGTTTCTCAACATAAGTCAAATCCTTGCTCACCTGAACCTCAGACCGCTGCAGAATATGAGATTCATCTGCCACATATCGTCGCAACAGAGATATCGTCGCATATCGTCTCCACATATCGTCGCAACAAAGCTAGCCGATAAGCCAAATCGCCAATGCTCTCCAAGATCTCAAACGGACCGATAAACCTGGAAGATAACTTGCCCTTAAGGCCAAATCTGAGAATCTTGCGGAAAGGTGACACTCTCAGAAACACTTTCTCCCCGACATCGAACTGCAAAGGCCTACGCTTGGTATTAGCATAGCTGGCCTGACGATCCTGTGCAGCCTTAATCCGTTTCTTGATCTGATCAACAATGTCTATTGCTTCCTGGATAAACTCTGGTCCCTCAGCCTGTCTCTCCCCCACTTCTTCCCAGAAGAGTGGAGAACGACAACGTCGCCCGTACAATGCCTCAAAAGGTGCCATTCCAATACTAGTATGATAGCTGTTGTTGTACGCGAACTCGATCAATGGCAAATGATCCTGCCAGGATGAACCAAAATCCATGACGCACACTCTAAGCATATCCTCCAAAGTACAGATAGTGCGCTCTGACTGTCCATCGGTCTCCGAATGATAGGCGGTACTCAAACTAAGAGTGGTGCCCATCGCACGCTGAACACTCTCCCAGATCCTATAAGTAAACCTGGGGTCCCGATCGCTGACAATGCTCACAGGCACTCCATGAAGTCGAACGATCTCCTGAATGTACATCCGTGCCATGAGATCCACAGAGTACTCTCGGCTATAGGCAATGAAATGCGCTGACTTGGTGAGTCGGTCCACCACAACCCAGATAGCATCGCAGTTCCTTGGGGATACCGGCAAATGGGTCACAAAGTCCATTGTGATAAATTCCCATTTCCATTCAGGAATAGGAAGACTGTGAAGCAATCCTCCAGGTCTTCGGTGCTCTGCCTTGACCTGTTGACACACCAAACATCTCAAAACAAACTGATAAACACTGCGTTTCATACCCTTCCACCAGAAACGAGTACGTAGATCCTTGTACATCTTGTTTCTCCCGGGATGAATACTCAACTTAGTGCGATGCACCTGAGACAAAATCTCTTCTCGCAACTCTTCATCCTGCGGAATCACAAGTCTACCAGACAAACACAGAAAGCCATCTGACTGATAATGAAATCCAGACGAGCTACCCTCGTTAGCTAGACGAGCTAAACGCTGGGTCTTCGAATCAGACATCTGAGCATCTCGAATCCGCGAATACAAAGCTGGCTCAGATAATATCGCAAACATCTGGATACTCTGCATACCTTTCTTATGCTTGAAGGTATATCCTGAAATACAACAGTTACTGATCGCACTAGACATCGAACAAGTCTGAAGTGCGGATAGTCGCACCTTGCGACTCAAAGCATCAGCAGTGAGGTTAGCAGCTCCCGGATGGTACTTAATCTCGCAATCATAGTCCTTAAGCAAGTCCATCCAACGTCTCTGCCTCATGTTCAACTCCGCCTGAGTGAACAAATACTTGAGATTCTTATGGTCGGTGAAGATCTCAAATTTCTTGCCATACAGATAATGAAGCCAGATCTTCAAAGCGAACACAATGGCTGTTAACTCCAAATCATGGACTGGGTAGTTGTCCTCGTGAAGCTTCAGCTATCTAGAAGCGTATGCTATCACATGCCCATTCTGAGTCAGGACACAACCTAACCCTTGAAGAGAAGCATCAGTGTATACCACATACCCTCCAGATCCTGACGGTAAGGCCAACACCGGCGCAAAAGTCAACCGCCGTCGAAGCTCACAGAAGTTCTCCTCACACTCGGAGGACCACTCGAAGTCCACACCCTTGCGGGTAAGCTGCGTCAAAGGTCGAGCTAACTGAGAGAAGTTCAGAATGAAGCGACGATAATACCCTGCTAGACCCAGAAAACTACGGATCTTAGCAACCGTCGTCGGACGCGACCAATTAAGTACCGCTTCAATATTGCTTGGATCAATAGAAATCTCATCAGGAAATACATCTGGAAATTCATCCACAATAGGAATACGCTCTATCCCAATACTCTCAGCGGACAAATCAACTGCATAGATAAGGTAGCCTTCCCCGCCAGACTCTAGAGCTCGACAGGCTCTCAAAGCTGATACCAAAGGCATCGGGGGTTGCGCTCCCTCACCATAGAAAAACCAGCTTTCGCTCCCTTCCAGATGAAAGCGTACTAATCTCTGATAGCAGTCCACTGAAGCTCGATAGGTAGTCAACATATCTATTCCCAGAATGCAGTCAAAGTCGTCCATCGCCAGGACCATGAGATTTGCTAACAGAATGTTTCCTTCGAACTCTACAGGGCAACCCATCACTAGACGCTTAGCCAAAGCATATTGGCTCGTCGGAGTAGAAACATACATCACTACGTCTAGTGCAATGCATGGTAACTTATGCCTCTTAACAAAACGTGCAGAAATGAAGGAATCAGATTCACCACTGTCAATAAGTACAAGAGCAGGTATACCATAAAGCAAAAATGTACCTACGATGACTTTCTCATTCTCCTCCACTGTCTGATCATGTCTCAGGGCAAACACCTGGCCAGAAGCTCGTGGCCTCAAATGAGAACTCCCAGCAGGCTGTCCCTGCAACCTCTGCTGTACGGTGGCCTGAGAACCAGATCCTGAACCATAACCAGAACCACCTTCCCCCAGATAGTGGACAATCCCTCCAGGTATGACCAGTCTCTCCACAATGGAAACAAGCTCCAGAATCTCTACGACACTTGTTGGATGGATGGTTCTTCCCACAGTGATCACACTTGTCCTTCTTACCGAAACGGACAACACCAGTAGAGCCAGAGGAAGAAGAAGTAGACCCAAAGAACTAGCAGGCCTCGATTGAGGGAAATACCTGTTCCGTCGAAAGACCTGTTCCGTTGAATGCTGTCCTCCGCCTGGTGACAACGGCTCACCAAACCCTCGTAGGACATGTCGTCGCCAACTGCCACACGGTCATGGATCTCAGGGTTAAGGCCCTGAAGGAACAGATTATACTTCATCCCAGAGCTGTCAGCAATCTCGGGGCAATAGGATAGCAGATCAAAGAACTTCTGCTGATACTCATCAATAGACATGGCTCTCTGTCGCAGACTCAGAAGCTCGCCTGCCTTTGACTGACGGAGTGCAGGAGGAAAATACAGCTTCTGAACAGCTGTGCGGAACTCGGCCCAGGTGGCCACTCCTCTCGCCGCAACAAAAGGTGCAGAAGTAAACCTCCACCACCTGCGTGCACGTCCATCCAGAAGATAACCCTGGGTCTCCATCTTCTGCTCCTCGGAGCATTGGAAAGTCTAAAAAGTCGTCTCCATTTGGTCTAACCAATTCTTCGCATCCTCCGGAGACTCACCTCCAACTAAGGGCTTAGGACCCATAGCTAAGAATCGACGCACAGTGAAACGCTCGTCGTCATGATGACGATGAAGCCATTCTCGACGACGCTCTCGGTTGGCATCGCCCCAACGACCACCTCCACTTCCATGGCTACTCTCATCATCGTAGTTTTCCATCAACAAAAATACCTCATGATGAGACTAAATCCCAAGAATACTTTTGCATGCTCTGACACCATAAATGTAGTGACCCTTACCTAGATCACCTACTAACAGAACTTAAGCATTCAATTAACTTAATTAAACAGATATCAGAATAAACTTGCGGAAACCACAAATAAATACAATCCCAAGAAAAGGAATCTGTAATTTATCCAAATATTATACAACCAAATCGAATAGCTGTATCAACCCAAAACAACAGAAATAAAACCTAGACGAAGCTCCAGCTGGCCAACCACTGCCTAGCCCCTCTTGGATCCACCCGCCTCGTCCAATCGCAAACCTGCCCCATGGAATAGGGTGTCCAAAAACACAGAGTACGAGACGTGAGCATAAAATACTCAGTACGAGAGTATGAGTATACATGCATGCAAAGTGAACTCCCTATAAACTCGAGGTCAAGGATCAGATAACAGAGACAGACCGGGCCCTGGTATGTAGCACGCTGTGTCGTCGCTTCAGGAGGTGGCTCCCATACCGAAATACAAGTGGATATGCCGGACCCAAATCGATGGAAGTCCAACCACTAACAGGATAGGGAAAAACCCTACTAACAGACATCTCGAAGGAGATAGCTCAGTATGCAAATGAATGCAGCATAAATCAATGACATATAAACCATGCAGTCACATAATACATGCATACTCAGTCAGGATATCTCGAACAGTACTTTCGTACCTCAAATCAGTGCAAGCTCTACCAACTCTAGTTCCACGCCTATAGTCTGCTCTACACTGCCGAATGATACTACTATCATTATAGTGCTCTAAAAGCCTTAACTAAGCTATTGCATACTCCTAAATATTTATAGGAAGCAAAAGCTATACCTTCGTCCATCGTTAGCCCTTTGACGTCAATGCCTTCAAAACTTGGGCACAACTCCGCTACGACTATCGAACGCCTCGACGACTCCCGGGGGCAAGCCTAGGAAGGCTTGAACAACTCAAATATGACTAGAGTAGAGAGGAAATTCGGAATTGGCATTTGAAAGTGAATTCTCGGCCCTCTATTTATAGACAATGATCGGAGCCTCCGATCCTTGATCGGAACGTCCGAAGCTTGATCGGAACGTCCGATCCCGCCATCGGAGCTTCCGAAGATCTTGATCTGCCACGTGTCAAAATATCACTTGTTAACTTCGGATAGGGGTGATCGGAGCTTCCGATCCTGATCGGAGCTTCCGATCTTGACACACTTCATGCCTGACGCAATACCATCGGAGTTTTCGATCCTGCATCGGAGCTTCCGATCCTGATCGGAGCTTTCAAACTCACCTTCGGAGCTTCCGAACTCTTCCCAAGTAATTATGATTAATTCCTTAATTACTGATTTTGGTTACGGGCTACTGCAGGTATTAAGTCTTCCCCTTTTCCTTCACACGCCAAATAAATTCCACGATCCGCCGTTTAAGTTTTGCTCTCTTTTTCGTGGCCTTCATTGGTGGTAAATTTGGATTTTTCTTCTTTGACGATTCAACCGCAATATTAGCTCTTTGACAGCCCTCTAGCTTCACAACCGGCTCAATCAAGCACAATTCTTCAAAGGGTGGATTAGGTGCTTTCGTAAATAGATTGAAAATTACACGTTCGCATTCTACACCCATCGACAATTCACCCTTCTTAACTTTAATTCTTGCATCCGCAGTGGCCAAAAATGGTCTCCCAAAAATCAGTGGAGCACCATGATCTGCTTCAATATCCAAGATCACAAAATCCGCTGGGAAGATAAATTTATCCACCTAGACTAGAACATCTTCAACAATTCCTAGGGGATATGTAATGCTCCGATCCGCAAATTGCAATGAAATCTTAGTCGCTTTCATGTCTCCCAAATCCAAGGCCCTGTAAATAGACAACGACATTAAATTAATACTGGCCCCTAAATCACAAAGTGCATTATTAAAATAAGAACCACCAATAGAACAAGGAATAGTAAAACTCCCTGGATCCTTAAGCTTTTGTGGCATCTTCTTTTGAAGCACCGTACTGCACTCTTCTGTTAAATTGACCACCTCGTTCTCTAGCAGTCTCCTTTTCTTGGACATCATCTCCTTGATGAATTTTGCGTAGTTCGGCATTTGCTCCAAAGCTTCAGCAAAAGGGATGTTGATTTGAATTTTCTTGAAAATCTCCAAGAATTTGGAGAACTGCTCATCCAATGCTTTCTTCTTGAACCTCTACAGGTAGGGAAGTGAAGGCTTGTACATCGGTTTTGGCTCAAGTTTAGACCCCTTCTCTTCGACTTTTTCCTCAGATTTCTCCTCTTCAACAGCAGGTTCTTGGACTCCAACTTCTTTTCCACTTCTCAACTCTATGGCATTGAACTGTTCCTTAGGATTCATCTCAGTATTGCTAGGGAACTGGCCGCGGTTGTTGTCTTTCAGTGCGTTCTCCAACTGCCCAATGCTAGTCTCCATGGATTGAAGTACAGCACCCATGTTGGCCATGTGCGTCTCCAAACTGTCAAGACGAGACTCAGTTCTTGCCATCCTTTTACCTGATTCCTGCACAAAAGTACTAACCACATCCTCCAAATATGTCTTACCATCACCCTTATTAGTATTATTAGTGTAGTAGCCCGTAACCAAAATCAGTAAGTAAGGAATTAATCATAATTACATGGATAGAGTTCGGAAGCTCCGATGGCAGGATCGGACGTTCCGATCGAGGTTCGGACGTTCCAATCAAGGATCGGAAGTTCCGATGCAGGATCGGAAGCTCCGATAATATTACGTCAGGCATGACGTGTGGCTAGATCGGAAGCTCCGATCACCCCTATCCGGAGTCAACAAGTGATATTTTGACACGTGGCAGATCAGGATCTTCGGAAGCTCCGATGGCAGGAACGGACGTTCTGATCGAGGTTCGGACATTCCGATCAAGGATCGGAAGTTCCGATCGTTGTCTATAAATAGAGGGCCGAGGCTTCATTTCCAATTGCCAATTCCGAGTATTTCCCTCTCCTTTCTAGTCTATTCGAGTAGTTCTAGCCTTCCTAGGCTTGACCCGGTGGTCGGCGAGGCATTCGGTAGTCGTAGCGGAGTTGTGCCCAAGTTCTGGAGGCATCGACATCAAAAGGCTAACGACGGACGAAGGTATAGCTTTTGCTTCCTATAAATATTTAGGAGTATGCAATAGCTTAGTTAAGGATTTTAGAGCACTTTAATGGTAGTAGTATCATTTGGCAGTGTAGAGCAGACTATAGGCGTGGACCTAGAGTTGGTAGAGCTTGCACTGATTTGAGGTACGGAAGTACTGTTCGAGATATCCTGACTGAGTATGCATGTATTATGTGACTGCATGGTTTATATGTCATTGATTTATGCTGCATTCATTTGCATCTTGCTGTATCTCTTTCGAGATGTCTATTAGTAGGGTTGTACCCTATCCTGTTAGTGGATGGACTTCCATCGATTTGGGTCCGATGTATCCACGGTTATCTCGGTATGGGAGCCACCCCCTGAAGCGACGGCACAGCGTGCTACATACCAAGGGCCCGGTCTGTCTCTATTATCTGATCCTTGACCTCGAGTTTATAGGGAGTTCACTTTGCATGCATGTATACTCATACTCTCGTACTGAGCGTTTTATGCTCACGTCTCGTACTCTGTGTTTCTGTACACCCTATTCCATGGGGCAGGTTTGCGATTGGACGAGGCGGGTGGATCCAGGAGGGGCTAGTCAGTGGTTGGCCAGCTGGAGCTTCGCTTAGGTTTTATTACTGTTGTTTGGGTTGATACAGCTATTCGATTTGGTTATATATTATTTGGATAAATTACAGATTCCTTTACTTGGGATTGTATAATGTTTATTGGTTTCCACAGTTTTATTCTGATATCTATTTAATTAAGTTAATTGCATGCCTAAGTTCTGTTTAGTAGGTGATCCGGGTAAGGGTCACTACATTTATGGTATCAGAGCATGCAAAAGAAATTCTTGGGATTTAGTCTCATCATGAGGTATTTTTGTAGATGGCAAATCGTGATGACCAGAGTTCTCATGGCAGTATTGGTGGGCATTGGGGTGATGCCGACCGAGAGCATAGTCGAGAACGGCGTCATCGTCATCATGACGAGGAGCGTTTCACTGTGCGTCGATTCTTAGCTATGGGTCCTAAGCCCTTAGTTGGAGGTGAGTCTCCGGAGGATGCGGAGAATTGGTTAGACCGCATGGAGACAACTTTTCAGACTTTCCATTTCACCGAGGAGCAGAAGATGGAGACCCTTGGCTATCTTCTGGATGGGCGAGCCCGTAGGTGGTGAAGGTTTACTTCTGCACCCTTTATTGCGGTGAGAGGAGTGGCCACCTGGGCCGAGTTCCGCACAGCTTTCCAAAAGCGATATTTTCCTCCTGCACTCCGTCATTCGAAGGCAGACGAGCTACTGAGTCTGCGACAGGGAGCCATGTCTATTGATGAGTATCAGCAGAGGTTCTTCGATCTGCTATCCTATTGCCCCGAGATTGCTGATAGCTCAGAGATGAAGTATAATCTGTACCTTTAGGGCCTTAAACCTGAGATCCATGACCGTGTGGCGGTTGGCGACGACATGTCCTACGAGGGTTTGGTGAGCCGTTGTCACCAGGCGGAGGACAGCATTCGGCGGAACATGTCTTTCCCTCAATCGAGGCCTGCTAGTTCTTTGGGTCCCCGTGCCCAATCTTTCAAGAAGTCTGGATCTACTTCTTATTCCTCTGGTTCTGGAGGTGTTGTCCGTTTCGGTAAGAAGGACAAGTGTGATCACTGTGGGAAGAACCATCCATCCGACAAGTGTCGTAGAGCTTCTGGAGCTTGTTTTCGTTGTGGAGAAACTGGTCATATCCAGAGAAATTGTCCATTGTCTGGGGGAGGCGGTTTTGGTTCTGGTTTAGGATCGGGTTCTCAGGCCACCGTTCAGCAGAGGTCGCAGGGACATCCTGCTGGGAGTTCTCATTTGAGACCACGAGCTTCTGGCCAGGTGTTTGCCTTGAGGCATGATCAGGCTATGGAGGAGAATGAGAAAGTCATCGCAGGTACATTTCTGCTTTATGGTATACCTGCTCTTGTACTTATTGACACTGGTGCATCTCATTCCTTCATTTCTGCACGTTTTGTTAAGAGGCATAAGTTACCATGCATTGCACTAGACGTAGTGATGTCTGTTTCTACTCCGACGGGCCAATCTGCTTTGGCTAAGCGTCTAGTGATGGGTTGCCCTTTAGAGTTCGAAGGGAACATTCTGTTAGCGAATCTCAATGTCCTGGCGGTGGATGACTTTGATTGCATTCTGGGAATAGATATGTTGTCTACCTATCGAGCTTCAGTGGACTGCTATCAGTGATTAGTACGCTTTCATCCGGAGGGGAGTGAGAGCTGGTTTTTCTATGGTGAGGGAGCGCGATCCCCGATGCCTTTGGTATCAGCTTTGAGAGCTTGTTGAGCTCTAGAGTCTGGCGGGGAAGGCTACCTTATCTATGCATTTGATTTGTCCGCTGAGAGTATTGGGATAGAGAGCATTCCTGTTGTGGATGAATTTTCAGATGTATTTCCTGATGAGATTCCGGGTTTTCCTCCTGCTAGGGAAGTCGAGTTTGGCATAGAGTTGATGTCGGGTACTTCACCTATTTCTCGAGCACCGTATCGTCTGGCTCCGTCAGAGATGCGCGAGTTGAAGAATCGGCTACAGGATCTTTTGGACAAGGGGTACATTCGTCCTAGTGTATCTCCTTGGGGTGCTCCTGTTCTCTTTGTAAAGAAGAAGGATGGGTCGATGCGGTTGTGCATTGACTATCGACAGCTGAATCGAGTCACTGTGAAGAACAAGTATCCGTTGCCTCGTATTGATGACTTGTTTGATCAGCTGTAGGGCACGTCAGTTTACTCCAAGATTGACTTGAGATCTGGGTATCATCAGTTGAGAGTCCGTGATCAGGACGTAGCCAAGACTGCATTCCGTACTCGCTATGGGCATTACGAGTTCCTAGTAATGCCATTTGGTTTGACTAATGCGCCGGCTATATTCATGGATTTGATGAACCGTGTCTTCAGGGAGTATTTAGACAAGTTTTTCGTGGTCTTCATTCACGACATCTTGGTGTATTCGCGTAATACGGAAGAGCATGTTTCTCACTTGCGGTTGGTACTACAGACTCTTCGAGATGAGCAGTTGTACGCCAAGCTGAGCAAGTGTGAGTTCTAGATGGATCGAGTGGTCTTTCTTGGCCATATCATATCCAGGGAGGGGATTTCTGTTGATCCAAGCAAGATTGAAGCGGTACTTAATTGGTCGCGTCCGACGACAGTTGCTGAGATCCGTAGTTTTTTGGGTCTAGCAGGGTATTATCGTCGCTTCATTCTGAAATTCTCTCAACTAGCTCGACCTTTGACGCAGCTTACCCGCAAGGGTGTGGATTTCGAGTGGTCCTCCGAGTGTGAGGAGAATTTCTTTGAGCTTCGACGGCGGTTGACTTCTGCGCCGGTGTTGGCATTACCGTCAGGATCTGGAGGGTATGTGGTATACACTGATGCTTCTCTTCAGGGGTTAGGTTGTGTTCTGAATCAGAATGGGCATGTGATCGCATACGCTTCTAGACAGCTGAAGCTTCACAAGGACAACTACCCAGTCCATGATTTGGAATTGGCAGCCATTGTGTTCGCTTTGAAGATCTGGCGTCATTATCTGTATGGCGAGAAATTTGAGATCTTCACCAACCATAAGAGTCTCAAGTATTTGTTCACTCAGGCGGAGTTAAACATGAGGCAGAGACATTGGATGGGCTTGCTTAAGGACTATGATTGCGAGATTAAGTACCATCCGGGAGCTGCTAATCTCACCGCTGATGCTTTGAGTCGCAAGGTGCGACTATCCGCACTTCAGACTTGTTCGATGTCTAGTGCGATCAGTGACTGTTGTACTTCAGGTTATACCTTCAAACATAAGAAAGGTATGCAGAGTATCCAGATGTTTGCAATATTATCTGAGCCAGCTTTGTATTCGCGGATCCGAGATGCTTAGATGTCTGATTCGAAGACCCAGCATTTAGCTCGTCTAGCTAACGAGGGTAGCTCATCTGGATTTCATTATCAGTCAGATGGCTTTCTGTGTTTGTCTGGTAGGCTTGTGATTCCGCAAGATGAAGAGTTGCGAGTGGAGATTCTGTCTCAGGCACATCGCACTAAGTTGAGTATTCATCCTGGGAGCAACAAGATGTACAAGGATCTACGTACTCGTTTCTGGTGGAAGGGAATGAAACGCAGTGTTTATCAGTTTCTTTCGAGATGTTTGGTGTTTCAACAGGTCAAGGCAGAACACCGACGACCTGGAGGTTTGCTTCACAGTCTGCCTATTCCTGAATGGAAATGGGAGTTTATCACAATGGACTTTGTGACCCATTTGCCGGTATCCCCGAGGAACTGTGATGTTATCTGGGTTGTGGTGGACCGACTCACCAGGTAAGCGCATTTCATTGCCTATAGCTGGGAGTACAATGTGGATCGTATGGCTCGGTTATACATTCAGGAGATCGTTCGACTTCATGGAGTGCCTGTGAGCATTGTCAGCGATCGGGACCCCAGGTTCACTTCTAGATTCTGGGGGAGTGTTCAGTGTGCGATGGGTACTACTCTCAGTTTGAGTACTGCCTATCATCCGGAGACTGATGGTCAGTTAGGGCGCACTATCCGTACTTTGGAGGATATGCTTAGAGCGTGCGTCATGGATTTTGGTTCAGCCTGGCAGGATCATTTGCCGTTGATCGAGTTCGCGTACAACAAAAACTATCATACTAGTATTGGAATGGCACCTTTTGAGGCGTTGTACGGGCGACGTTGTCGTACTCCACTCTTCTGGGAAGAAGTGGGGGAGAGACAGGCTGAGGGACCGGAGTTTATCCAACAGGCGATAGACATTGTTGATCAGATCAAGAAACGGATTAAGACTGCACAGGATCGTCAGGCCAGCTATGCTAATATCAAGCGTAGGCCTTTGCAGTTCGATGTCGGGGAGAAAGTGTTTCTGAGAGTGTCACCTTTCCGCAATATTCTCAGATTTGGCCTTAAGGGCAAGTTATCTCCCAGGTTTATCGGTCCGTTTGAGATCCTTGAGAGCATTGGCAATTTGGCTTATCGACTAGCTTTACCACCGCATCTATCCAGTATTCACGACGTGTTCCACGTATCTCTGTTGCAACGGTATGTGGCGGATGAATCTCATATTCTGCAGCGGTCTGAGTTTCAGGTGAACAAGGATTTGACTTATGTTGAGAAACCCATTCGTATCCTGGATTGTAAGGATAAGGTTTTGCGGAACAAAGTCATTCCTTTGGTTTTAGTTCAGTGGCAGCGTCGAGGCACTGAGAATGCTACTTGGGAGCTTGAGGACAGGATGCATGAAGACCATCCTGAGTTGTTTTGATTTCATTCTTAAGTTATATTCAGTTGCAAACTCTGTAAACGTTTGATTTGAATAAAGAATGTTTCTGATTTCTGTATTACATTCGGTACTTAAAATCTGATTTCGAGGACGAAATATCTTAAGTGGGGGAGAATGTAGTAGCCCGTAACCAAAATCAGTAAGTAAGGAATTAGTCATAATTACTTGGATAGAGTTTGGAAGCTCCGATGGCAGAATCGAACGTTCCGATCGAGGTTCGGACGTTCCGATCAAGGATCGGAAGTTCCGATGCAGGATCGGAAGCTCTGATAATATTACGTCAGGCATGACGTGTGGCTAGATCGGAAGCTCCGATCAGGATCAGAAGCTCCGATCACCCCTATCCGGAGTCAAAAAGTGATATTTTGACACGTGGCAGATCAGGATCTTTGGAAGCTCCGATGGCAGGATCGAACGTTCCGATCAAGGATCGGAAGTTCCGATCGTTGTCTGTAAATAGAGGGCCGAGGCTTCATTTCCAATTGCCAATTCCGAGTATTTCCCTCTCATTTCTAGTCTATTCGAGTAGTTCTAGCCTTCCTAGGCTTGACCCGGTGGTCGGCGAGGCGTTCGGTAGTCATAGCGGAGTTGTGCCCAAGTTCTGGAGGCATCGACATCAAAGGGCTAACGACGGACGAAGTTATAGCTTTTGCTTCCTATAAATATTTAGGAGTATGCAATAGCTTAGTTAAGGCTTTTAGAGCACTTTAATGGTAGTAGTATCATTTGGCAGTGTAGAGCAGACTATAGGCGCGGACCTAGAGTTGGTAGAGCTTGCACTGATTTGAGGTACGGAAGTACTGTTCGAGATATCCTGACTGAGTATGCATGTATTATGTGACTGCATGGTTTATATGTCATTGATTTATGCTGCATTCATTTGCATCTTGCTGTATCTCTTTCGAGATGTCTGTTAGTAGGGTTGTACCCTATCCTGTTAGTGGATGGACTTCCATCGATTTGGGTCCAGCGTATCCACTGTTATCTCGGTATGGGAGCCACCTCCTGAAGCTACGGCACAGCGTGCTACATTCCAAGGGCCCGGTCTGTCTCTGTTATCTGATCCTTGACCTCGAGTTTATAGGGAGTTCACTTTGCATGCATGTATACTCGTACTCTCGTACTGAGCGTTTTATGCTCACGTCTCGTACTCTGTGTTTCTGGACACCCTATTCCATGGGGCAGGTTTGCGATTGGACGAGGCGGGTGGATCCAGGAGGGGCTAGTCAGTGGTTGGCCAGCTGGAGCTTCGCTTAGGTTTTATTACTGTTGTTTGGGTTGATACAACTATTCGATTTGGTTGTATATTATTTGGATAAATTACAGATTCCTTTACTTGGAATTGTCTAATGTTTATTGGTTTCCGCAGTTTTATTCTGATATATGTTTAATTAAGTTAATTGCATGCCTAAGTTCTGTTTAGTAGGTGATCCGGGTAAGGGTCACTACAATTAGCATATGAAAAATTTTCATTATTCTGCAAATTAGGGTGAAAAGTATTGGGAATAGGATTACCTCTATAAGCTCCATAACCTCGGTAGCCATTAGGATGGATATAATTAACTTCCTCTGGATTATGTGATCCATCAACTCCAATGGAATCTGCAACAGTGATCTTATTCAAAGAAGCTACATGTGTCGTCAGTGCAGATAATTGGGCCGTGATAGATGTGAAAGGATCTACTGCATACACTCCAGCTGGCTTCTTGACTCCCACACGCTCAGATGGCCATTGAAAACTGTTTATCGTCATCTGTTCCAGCATATCATAGGCTTGAGCGTGGTCCTTTGCAAAAATAGTTCCTCCAGAAGCAGAATCCACATTCATCCTCGTAGGCGCATTCAGTCTGTTGTAAAACCACTCGATCTGTTCCCAATCTGCAAAATTGTGGTTAGGACAACGTCTAAGTAATTCTTTATACCTTTTCCATGCCTCATAGAGCTGTTCAGTGTCCATCTGCCTGAAAGTGCTGATCTCGATCTTCAACTGGGTGGACTTGGCAGGTGGAAAATATTTAGCAAGATATTTTTCTGCCATCCCCTCCCAAGTAGTGATGCTTCCAAGCGGCAGTGATTGCAACCAACTTCTGGCTTGATCCCTGAGAGAAAACGGAAACAAGAGTAAACGAATAATATCCTCAGGAACACCGTTAAATTTTACCGTATCAGTAATTTATAAAAAGTTCCTGAGATGCAAGTGAGGATCAGCTGTGGCACTCCCATTAAATTGGTTCGATTGAACCATGTTGATCAAGGCCGGCTTTAGCTCAAAATTGTTGGCATTGATTGTTCCTCGAGCTATTCCAGAGTAGTGAGCCTGGATCGTCGGCCTGAAGTGATCTCTGATAGGCACCAGGGGAGCTTGATTCACATTCTCTTCAGCCATGTTATTAATTTCTTCTCTTCTCGCTCTTCTCAAAGCACGTGCAGTTCGTTCGATCTCCGGATCAAAAAGTAGAGAATTTGCACTTTGAGATCGTCGCATAAACTGCAATTAAAATTAAGAAGAATTTAATTAGTAACTTCAAAATAGAATATAAAAAAAATTCTAAATTAAAATCTAGACTAATTGGTAACAAGACTAAAAAAATAGTCTAAATTACTCCCCGGCAACGGCGCCAAAAACATGTTGTGAAATTTTCTCGCAAGCGTACGAGTGTCAAGTTTTAATATAGTGATTAAATCAGATATCGATCCCACAGGGAGTAAAATGAAAATATTTAGTGCTTGTAATTAAAATAGTCTAAACTTTATCTAGAAAATCAATAATCAAGAATTTTGCAATAAAAATAAATAATCAGTGAAGTTTTTGATAGCACGCGCACAACATGCAGATATATTCAATCAGAGAAAATTGGTCTAGAGGTATAGATTTCACTTGGTTTCAACAACAATCAATCCTAATTAATTAATCTTCATAAATTCCAATCAATTAATAACCAAGAACACTTACGTATATTATTTCCCTCTCCCGAGCAACAAATAATGTTTATCAACTGCAATTAAATTCCAATATCCCTATTAAGAATTTATCGCAGTGATCTATCACAAAACAATGTTATTTTTAAAAGCTCTGTTAAAATCATACACTCTCCCGAGCTGTATAAATAATTAACAGTGTAGTTTCTAATGTTTTATTCAAAATCCCCTCTCCCGAGCAATGATTTCAAATAAATATAACAAATCAATTATTGATCAGATAATTGAAAAGACAATCAATTCTAGAAAAAACAATTAATCTAGAAGAAACTTAATTCAATAAAATCAAAAATTCATGAAAGTGTCTACACCAGATTCCATCCGACCTCTAGACTATAAAAATTTAGTTCATAATAAAATTCTGAATAAAATAAAACATGTTCAAAAATCCAAACATATTCAGAATTAAATAAAAGATAAGAAACAAATCCATCGTCGACTTCGTGTCCGGTCTATCGAACTCCGTCTTCGTTCTTCAGATAAGCTCCAGAAAATCCTCAAGAAAAATCACACGATCAACTCCACAAAATATTTCTCTGATGTATCATAAAGTGTTGTGGCGGCTTTTTTTTTCCAATTTGTCTGGCAGAAATATTTTTATATCGCTCAGCAAAAGCCCACAAAAATCCCAAGAAAATTATTTCCCGATATAATAAAATTTCCAAATCACAGCGATGGGACGGGCGCTCTAGTGAAGGCGCGGGCGCACCTTTGTCTCGAAATCTCAATTCTCCAGTCTTCAGGAACTTAGCGCGATTGCTCTTAAAATCCCTCTTTAGCGCTAACTTTTAAAGCCCATTAAGAAAGCCCATTTTCTTTCTTTCTCTTTGTCTGATCGTTTCTTTCTTCTCTTCAGTTTTCTCTTCTTTTCTTCTTCCTTTCTTTTATTCTTCTTTCTCCTTTTTCCTCTCATTTCCACATAAATTCAATAAATCACTGTAAACACAAAAACAACAAAATACCCACATAAATCTGCTCGAAAAAAATATTTAACAATTAAAATCATATATAAATTAAGTGTATAAAATACACTTATCAACTCAAAATAATCAAAAATACTCAAAATAATAAAATAATACACCAAAAACCGAAAACACACACTACACACCGAGTATGTGTAAATCCCGTACCGGCGCCTAGGCGCTTGAAACTGGAGCCTAGGCTCTGAAGCTGTCCAAATTGTGCATTATTCTTGAAAAAATCATAACTCAAAATCTAGCCGTCAGATCAAGCTGAAATTTTAATCGTAGCTTTATAACATCCTATAAGAGATTTTTGAAGGTCAAGATTGGATTTTGATCTCTCTAGATTCTTCATAAAATTTCAGTACTCTACCACGAACTCCATGCTTTCCAACTTGGCTTCCTTGATCCCCAACTTGATTGTCATGGATCCCAATTCCTTCTAATCTCGATGGAAATTATGAGAAAAATCTTGAAATAATAGGAATCTTCGATAGCTTTTTAGATTCATATCAGACTCCTCTTTTTCAAAAAGATTTGTCCTCAAATCTTGCCCTTTTACTGCAAGAAATTTAGCCACAAGTTTTCTCGTTTCTTCTCTCCTGTTTATTTTTCACCATTTTTTTTTCTCACCAATTTCGAAACCCCACTCACCAGGTTCCTTTGAAGGTCTAATTCAAATCTTTGATATGAATCTTATGTATGAAAGGCAACACGACTACAACGAATCACACCTCAATTCTATAAAAAAAGAATTCAAAGATTTTGTCCCGACTTTGAAACAAGTAACAGATTTTGGAATCTCCATTTCTAGTTGAACCTGTGACTAGCAATAGAGAATTCACGATGGAAACAATCAAAGATTCAATTAGACCTTCAAAGGAACCTGTCTTTGACAACCCAATTGAAAATCGATTGACAAACGCCACAAAGATATGAAACTTTGATAAGTTTGATTTTTGGGTAAAGCAAAAGCTTTGATAAAATTCTAGAGAGAATTTTGTATTGAATAATCAATAATCAAAAATCTTAATTCTATCTCAATAATGAATGTTTTTTTTGTATTTATAATACAACTACAAATAATAAAAGATATCGCGAAATAACTTAAAAATATATCTAAAGATATGATAATATATTCCTAAAAGTTTTCTAGTAGGAATAAAAGACTCAAAATAAGAAAATAATGTCAAATGTATCAAAAGTCTCGCACACACACAAACACGCCGAACTGTGTCTAAAAACACGAGGCGCGGGCGTGCAAGGACTACGTGTTGGAACACGGTCGTTCTCCGGATCGAAAAAAATGATACCCGGTGCAGCGGAAGTTTTAAAATTTTATATGGAACGATTCCATATGGGTATCAAATTCCTACGATTAAAATTGATAATATAAATTTTACCTTAAAATCTCGAAACGAGATTATGGACACCAACAGATTAAACTGCTCTTGTTGTATATCCCAGGAACTGATGAACGAACAATTCTTCAATCAGGTCCACGAACAGAAGTTTAATCCCTCTGATAGACTGCACTAGAAATTCTATCAGAAGTTTCTACGGAGAGATAGAACAGATATGATCTTTTAAATCAGTCTGCAATTTCAAAAATTCACAGACTGGATTTTCGAACTCTGTAGGAGAGGGGGGCAGCCGAATTCTCAAGAGAGGAGGCTCTCTAGGTTTTTGAAATTATGACCTCTTGTTGTGTAATTTCTGTACTGCAATAACTTATTTATAATGTGGGCTGCTAACAGCTTAGGGCCCATTAGTCATAAGTTCAAGCCTGACAAGCAAAGCCTGCATGTTCAAAAATTAATATAAAATTCATCGTGACTCAGATTGATAAACCAATTTCACCAATGTGCACAGAAACCATTTCTGCATCTTTTAAAGTCAAGATAAATTTTCTGAATCCGAATTCAGTGGTTTCCAAAAATGTCCATCACTATGTCATTTTAGGAAATCTTACTCCCTCTACTTTTAAATAAGAAGTCCCACTTATTTATTCACTAAATTTAACTCTTTAAATTTAATTATCTCAACGGGGATTAGAAATCCATTACTTGTGTGACCCTCAATGGTTCAGGGATACAGCTAGCCGTGGGCTCACAACTCCTTGTGACTCGGAACAACAATTTCCGACTTGCCCATCGAATCATGGTAAGAGCGCCTAGCAACATCGCCCCATGATTCCCTAGGTATCACTGATAGTGCCTGCAAGAACCAATAGATTTTGGTTAGCGTACAGTACGGTCCCTTCATCCATATATCCCGATCGAATAAACAACCATTGGTAAATCGAGAGTCGTTCGAGATTCGATAACTATGCAATGCATCTTGAAGATCAAATAGTGACATCGCATGTGCTACTAAGAAACCATTTCTTAAAACACATCATGTACTCTGGCCAGAGATTCGTCACACTAATATCTCCTCAGATTGCATAGGATATCCACACTCGCAAGTATGTGGTGAATCCTTGACAACAAAGCATCGACTCCTATATGTGTCGTAACTGTACCCAATCCCGACACCTAATGACCCCAATAGAGTCGGTAAACGAGTCAAAGTACAGTACTAGCATATAGAGTCTCAATGATGTTTCAAGTAGTAAGGACTAATGGTGTACAACCAAAACCGCGGACTTTATCCACTCGATAAGTGATAACCACTTGGAAAGTCCGGATAGGGTAGTTCGATCATTCATCGTATGAATATCCATTTTCATGCTTTGAACATCTCTATGTTCCATACCAATGAAACGTGGTACTCGGCATCGCAAATGCTAGTCTCAATCTCGAGCGATTCTTATCCTTATTAACGGACGGCTCAATCGACTAGGAACTATTTAGAATATACAGTGACTATAAGATGTGTTTCATGATAGCCATCCCCATGTGCCACCACATCTTACATACACTATAGTATATTCAAGGTCTTCATCTAAACATCTTATAGTATGTCACAACATAATAATATGATAAAAGATAAAGTAAATGCCATTATAAAAGTGTAAATTATATTAAACAAAATATTGTTTATACATAGTGTCATAAAAGCCCTTAGCCACAAGTTGGCTCATCGGGCACCCACTCTTTCAATCTCCCACTTGCCCTAAAGCCAACTAGTCATACTACGTAGTCCCATTGCTTCGCGATGTTTGTAAAATAATGGTCCTAGCAAGGGCTTAGTAAGTGGATCAGCGATATTGTCTGCAGAGGCCACTCTCTCGACAGTGATGTCTCCTCTTTCCATGATCTCCCGGATGATGTGGTGTTTCCTCAGTACGTGTTTGGATCTTCGATGAGACCTTGGTTCCTTTGCCTGAGCAACGACACCCGTGTTGTCACAGTACACCGGGACTGGACCAACAGCTTCAGGAATAACGCCCAACTCTTGGATGAAATTCCTCATCCAAACGGCCTCTTTAGCAGCAGCTGATGCCGCAATGTATTCTGCCTCAGTGGTGGAATCCGATGTGGTGTCCTGCTTGGAACTCTTCCAAGAGAAAGCACCGCCATTGAGCATGAACACAAATCCAGAGGTTGACTTCGAGTCATCCACGTCACTTTGGAAGCTAGAGTCAGTATAGCCTTCCACTTTCAGTTCTCTTCCTCCATAAACCATGAATACATTCTTAGTTCTTCTCAAGTACTTAAGAATATCCTTCACGGCTTTCCAATGCATTTGACCGGGATTGGCTTGATATCTTCTCGTGACACTCAGAGCAAATGCCACATCCGGTCTGGTGGATATCATCCCATACATGATACTCCCTATGGCTGACGCATATGGTATGTGTGTCATTTTCTCTATCTCTTCGTCAGTCTTGGGACACATAGACTTGGATAGAGAGACTCCATGACACATAGGTAGATGTCCTCTTTTGGACTCATCCATTGAAAACCTTTTCAATATAGTGTCGATGTAGGTAGCTTGAGTAAGTCCTATCATTCTCTTAGATCTATCTCTATAGATCTGTATCCCTAGAATATAGGACGCCTCACCCAAATCCTTCATCGAGAATCTACCTGATAACCATATCTTTGTTGACTGCAACATCCCTACATCATTCCCAATGAGTAAGATGTCATCAACATAAAGTACTAAGAATATCACAACATCCTTAACTACTTTCTTGTACACGCACGGTTCCTCCGGGTTCTTGATGAAACCAAAATCCTTTATTGTTTCATCTGGTTCCAACTTCTTGATGCTTGTTTGAGACCATAGATCGATCTCTGAAGCTTGCATACCTTATGCTCGCTTCCCATGGATGTGAATCCCTCGGGCTGCATCATATAGATTTTTTCCTTAATGTTTCCATTAAGAAATGCAGTCTTCACATCCATTTGCCATATCTCATAGTCATACCATGCTGCTATGACAATAAGAATTCTTATGGACTTGAACATTGCGACTGGTGAAAAAGTTTCATCATAGTCAACTCCTTGTCTTTGAGTATAACCTTTTGCCACCAATCGTGCCTTGTAGGTCAGTACCTTTCCATCAGGCCCAAGTTTTCTCTTATATATCCATTTACACCCTATTGGAACAATTCCATCGGGAGGATATACTAAAGTCCAAACTTGGTTTGTATGCATCGAATATATTTCCGACTGCATAGCTTCAAGCCATAAATTCGAATCTGCATCAGAAATTGCTTCCTTGAAGTTTCTTGGATCACATCCAATGTCGGGTTCACTTTGATCCCCTTCAAGAAGAAAACCATATCTAATAGGAGGCCTAGAAGTCCTCTCGGATCTTCTAGTAATAGGCGTGTCAATCAATGGTTCCTGAGGTGTAGGATCATTATTTTGTATCTTGGGTTCTTCTCGAATTTCTTCGAGTTCCATCATCTTGCCTTTCTTATCCAATAAGAACTCCTTCTCCAAGAAGGTGGCATTCCTTGAAACAAACACTTTTGTTTCAGTAGGATGATAGAAATAATATCCGATTGAATTCTTCGGATACCCTACAAAATAACATAAGGTGGATCGACTATCCAACTTATCTCCCACTGTCTGCTTCACGTAAGCAGGACATCCCCAAATCCTCAAGTACGAATACTTAGGGGCTTTGCCATTCCATAACTCGTATGGTGTTTTGTTCACTGCTTTAGTGTGAACGTTGTTCAACAACAATACCGCCGTTTCAAGAGCATAGCCCCAAAACGAAGGTGGGAGCTCAGTGAAGCTCATCATGGATCGAACCTTGTCCAACAAAGTTCGATTGCGACGCTCCGAAACACCATTAAGCTGAGGTGTCATAGGAGGAGTTCACTGAGAGAGAATCCCATTCTCTTTTAGATAGCTCAAAAACTCGGTACTCAAGTATTCTCCACCTCGATCCGATCGAAGTGCTTTAATCCTCTTACCTAGTTTGTTTTCTACTTCAGCCTTGAATTCTTTGAACTTTTCAAATGATTCAGACTTATATTTCATCAAATATAAGTACCCATACCTAGAATAATCATCAGTAAAGGTAATGAAGTAGGTGTGACCAAATTTTCTACCAATACTAAATGGTCCGCAAACATCCGTATGGATCAAATCCAATAGATTTTGACTATGCTCAGGTTTTCCTTTGAAAGGAGATTTAGTCATTTTTCCTTTCAGGCAGGACTCACAAGTAGGTAGAGAGTTAATATCAGACATATCAAACATGCCCTCTCCCACTAGCTTGTTCATCCTCCTTGATGAAATATGACCTACCCTAGCATGCCAAAAGTTTGCCGGGTTTTGACTATCGATTTTCCTTTTGTTCGTTGTTACAGGTTTATCAACATAATTTATTGGAACTTCTTTTAATTTTAAGTTATATAGATCGTTTTCAAGTTGTCCATTTCCAATCAAACATTCATTCTTGTAAATATTGCAAATCCCATTCACAAAATTGCAAGAATAACCATCTCTATCAAGCATATAAATAGATATAATGTTTTTGACCAAATCCGGAACATATAAAACATCTCTCAAAAATAACTTAAAATTGTTCTGCAAAAATAAATGTCTCCTATAGCTTTGGCTTCGACTCTAGAACCATTCCCGAGCCTTAGCTGGGTCTCACCCATCCTTAGCTTATTACTTCTTGTCATCATTTGCAACTCATTGTAAATGTGATATCTATATCTGGTATCCAATACCCAAGAAGTAGTATTAAGTAAAACATTTATTTCAATGTAAAACATACCCTTTGCAGTTCTCAACTGCTCGAGGTATTCCTTGCAGTTACGTTTCCAATGACCGGGTTTCTTGCAGTAATGGCAAACTTGTTTAGACTTGTCGAATTTTGCATGTAACATTTGGCCTTGAGATCATGGTCCAACCATTTCTCTAGTTCGGCCAACCTTTCGGCAGTTACATCTGCCGAGGATGTTTTCGGAGAAGCCTTTTCTAACACTTAGAAAATCTTTTCCGAACTCAGGACAATCTTAACTTATGGAACCATCCTGTATAGATTGCGCCAGAAAGTTTGTTTTGTTCGAGAATTGAAACATGTGGATTACGAATTCATTGTAATGAAATACTGAGATGAAACAGACAATAATCGATGATTTGTTTAATTAATTTATTAAGACATAAAATAGGCGAAATTTATTTTATGAATCTCACTCCCACTATTTTAACGATTTCACTACCCTTTAGTGAAAACGAGAAACATTTTCTTTAGTGGGAACATGGAGTCCAATTGACAAACTATAGTCCCGAATAATATCAGCCAACCATAATTTTCAAAAGGTAGAGCCCAATTGCTTCCAAAGCAACCTCCATGTTTTTACCTCATGTCCAATAAGGGCCCAATAATATGACGCCGTTTATTGTGACATGTCAAGATGACCCATCAATATCAAGTTGTGATGGACGGTCGCCATGTGGATCCCCAATAATATGAGCCAATCCCATGGGAGTTCCATCCAACTTACAACATGTGTCGATCCAATGTACAGCTTTCCGACGAACAGGCCCCCCTAACAATATGAGCCGGACCGTATCCGCGGGTAGCATCTCATTCATTGATCGTTGATGGAAGGTAGGAACATTTAAACAATATTTAAATTTCCTTTATTTATCTTGATATCAATTTTAAATCATATTTAAAATGAGGAATTTTAATTTTGAAAATTTGTCTCATCATTTAAAATTTGTATGCTTGTGGGATTCATACAATTTAGTCTAAACATGCATACAACGATAATATCATATATTATATTTTAGGATGATCGATTCCATTACTAATCGACCCGTGGTTGCCAATCACGAGTCTAAGTCCAATCCTAGGTGATATGCAAGTATGCAATGCAATCCTATTACATTGTGCTTCCAATTTACATTTCTTCAGTCTTTATCATTGTTTGTCGGTCCCACCTCCATCTTCAAAAACTCCAACTATTTCTAGTGAATTTACAATAAATTACTATGACAAATAAAGGGATACATTGTAGGGGTGGGAACGGGCCATAAACCAGGCCCACTTTTATTACAAATGATAAAATCAAATTTGGGCCATAAACCAGGCCCATTAATAAAACCCAACAATCAATAATAAAGTCAAATGTAAACAACCTAACATACACCTATAATATTGGTCATGGCAATCGATCATCCTTATCCAATAATATTTAATTCAAAAATTAATTTATTGGATATCATGCAATGACAATAAATATAAATAGATAAAATCATATTTCATACATAAAATCTTATTTTATATATAAAATCATATTTTATCTAGTTTATCCATAAAATCATATTTTACATATAAAATCCAATTTTATACACAAAATCATATTTTATTATCAATTGTACCAAAATTAATAATTAAAGATTTAATTTATGGGATTAAATTTATAAATTTCCAAAATTCAAAATTTATCCAAAAATTAATTTTCTTAAAAATTTTGGGCTCAAACAATTTTGACCCATTGCCTCGTGGACCAACTGAAACAATTTTCAATCGGGCCAAAAACTGGGCCCAAAACCATTTTGGGCTAGAATTCATAATTCATGAAAAAATTTAATTTTTTTTAATAAAAAAAATTTCTGGGCAGCCCGGGACAATCCCGGGCTGCCCGCCCGTCGCTGGGCCGCTCCATGCGGCCCAGCTGCGCGGGCTAGGGCAACGCTTGCCCTAGCTCGTGCAGGGCTGCTGCGTGCAGCCCATCTGCGCGCAGCTTGGCTGCGCGCAGTGCTGCACGCGGCGCTGCTCGCTGCCTTCGGGCAGCGGGCAGCCCGAAAATTTTAATTTTTTTTTTTTGTTTTATTTTTCTGAAAAATCGAGGCTTTGTACAATCGATAAAATTTTAATCGTAAAATCCGAGAACAGCGTGGCTCTGATACCACTGTTGGAACACGGTCTTTCTTCGGATCGAAAAAAATGATACCCGGTGCAGCGGAAGTTTTAAAATTTTATATGGAACGATTCCATATGGGTATCAAATTCCTACGATTAAAATTGATAATATAAAATTTAAACAATATAAATTTTACCTTAAAATCTCGAAACGAGATTATGGACACCAACAGATTAAACTGCTCTTGTTGTATATCCCAGGAACTGATAAACGAACAATTCTTCAATCAGGTCCACGAACAGAAGTTTAATCCCTCTGATAGACTGCACTAGAAAGTCTATCAGAAGTTTCTACGAAGAGATAGAACAGATATGATCTGTTAAATCAGTCTGCAAATTCAAAAATTCACAGACTGGATTTTCGAACTTTGTAGGAGAGGGGGGCGGCCGAATTCTCAAGAGAGGAGGCTCTCTAGGTTTTCGAAATTATGACCTCTTGTTGTGTAATTTCTGTACTGCAATAACTTATTTATAATGTGGGCTGCTAACAGGTTAGGGCCCATTAGTCATAAGTTCAAGCCTGACAAGCAAAGCCTGCATGTTCAAAAATTAATATAAAATTCATCGTGACTCAGATTGATAAACCAATTTCACCAATGCGCACAGAAACCATTTCTGCATCTTTTAAAGTCAAGATAAATTTTCTGAATCCGAATTCAGTGGTTTCCAAAAATGTCCATCACTATGTCATTTTAGGAAATCTTACTCCCTCTACTTTTAAATAAGAAGTCCCACTTATTTATTCACTAAATTTAACTCTTTAAATTTAATTATCTCAACGGGGATTAGAAATCCATTACTTGTGTGACCCTCAATGGTTCAGGGATACAGCTAGCCGTGGGCTCACAACTCCTTGTGACTCGGAACAACAATTTCCGACTTGCCCATCGAATCATGGTAAGAGTGCCTAGCAACATCGCCCCATGATTCCCTAGGTATCACTGATAGTGCCTGCAAGAACCAATAGATTTTGGTTAGCGTACAGTACGGTCCCTTCATCCATATATCCCGATCGAATCAAGAACCATTGGTAAATCGAGAGTCGTTTGAGATTCGATAACTATGCAATGCATCTTGAAGATCAAATAGTGACATCGCATGTGCTACTAAGAAACCATTTCTTAAAACACATCATGTACTCTGTCCAGAGATTCGTCACACTAATATCTCCTCAGATTGCATAGGATATCCACACTCGCAAGTATGTGGTGAATCCTTGACAACAAAGCATCGACTCCTATATGTGTCGTAACTGTACCCAATCCCGACACCTGATGACCCCAATAGAGTCGGTAAACGAGTCAAAGTACAGTACTAGCATATAGATTCTCAATGATGTTTCAAGTAGTAAGGACTAATGGTGTACAACCAAAACCGCGGACTTTATCCAATCGATAAGTGATAACCACTTGGAAAGTCCGGATAGGGTAGTTCGATCATTCATCGTATGAATATCCATTTGCATGCTTTGAACATCTCTATGTTCCATACCAATGAAACGTGGTACTCGGCATCGCAAATGCTAGTCTCAATCTCGAGCGATCCTTATCCTTATTAACGGACGGCTCAATCGACTAGGAACTATTTAGAATATACAGTGACTATAAGATGTGTTTCATGATAGCCATCCCCATGTGCCACCACATCTTACATACACTATAGTATATTCAAGGTCTTCATCTAAACATCTTATAGTATGTCACAACATAATAATATGATAAAAGATAAAGTAAATGCCATTATAAAAGTGTAAATTATATTAAACAAAAGATTGTTTATACATAGAGTCATAAAAGCCCTTAGCCACAAGTTGGCTCACCGGGAACCCACTCTTTCACTACGCGCAGGCGCGCATAGCATTCTGTCTAGAAATCTTGAAAACACCGGATCGGGCGCGGGCGCGCGTCAAGGAGGCGCGGGCGCGCATACGTCATTGTCCATGACACGTATTTTTGTGTTTTCTTTGATATTTTCTCCACTCTCTTGACTTCTTTGGACTTCAATAACATTGTAGCATCCTTTAAAGTAATCTTCAAGCATTCCAATACCTTCTTGACAATTCACCATCAACGATTGAAGTGCTTCCTTGAACTTCTTAGCTCGACCTCTCGTAATTGGTCCTCGAGGCATCTGCAATGGGTCCTTAACAATGTGATCAACATGCGAGCTATCCGTAATCACATCATCCTCCCGTTCTTGAAAAGGATTTGTCCTCAAATCTTGATCATCACCTACATCAAACAACGACAAGTCAGAAACATTAAAAGTAGTACTTACATTACACTCACCTGACAAGTCTAATTTGTAGGCATTATCATTGATCCGCTTCAAGACTTGGAAAGGTCCATCGCCTCTAGGTAACAACATAGAACGCCACTTCTCCGGAAAACGCTCCTTCCGCAAATGCAACCAAACCAATCACCCGGTTCAAATACAAACTTCTTTTAACCTTTATTTTCTTGCTTCGTGTATTGAAAATTCTTTTTCTCAATGTTCGCCTTTACCCTTTCATGCAAATTTCTCACAAATTCCGCCTTTTTCTTACCATCCATGTTAACCCTTTCACTCATAGGCAAAGACATCAAATCCAACGGGGTTAAAGGATTAAAACCATACACAATTTCAAATGATGAAAAATTTGTAGTAGAATGCACACTACGATTATATGCAAACTCAACAAATGGCAAACATTCTTCCCAACTCTTCAAATTCTTTTTAATGATAGCACGCAACAAAGTTTCTAACGTTCTATTAACAACTTCAGTTTGACCATCCGTTTGAGGATGACATGTAGTCAAAAACAGTAGTTTAGTACCAAGTTTGCACCATAATGTTTTCCAAAAGTAGCTCAAGAAACGAGTATCTCTATCAGACACAATACTCCTAGGCATGCCATGCAATCTAACAACTTCATTAAAGAACAATTCAGCAACATGAGAAGCATCATCAGATTTATGATACGCCATGAAATGTGCCATCTTAGAAAATCTATCAACCACAACAAAAATTGAATCCCTCCCCTTCTTAGACCTCGGTAGTCCTAAAACAAAATCCATAGAAATATCTACCCACGATTCACTAGGAACAGGAAGTGGAGTATACAACCCATGTGGATGTTTTCTAGAATTTTCTTCTTACAAGTCACACATCTTTAACAAATTTTCTCAACATCA
This sequence comes from Henckelia pumila, assembly GCF_033568475.1. Taxonomy (NCBI): domain Eukaryota; kingdom Viridiplantae; phylum Streptophyta; class Magnoliopsida; order Lamiales; family Gesneriaceae; genus Henckelia; species Henckelia pumila. The sequence goes on along the minus strand of NC_133122.1, from coordinate 102,799,008 downwards.
TGCTTCATATGTGGCCAATAAAAATGTTCATGCAAAGTTTCATAAGTTTTAGCCACACCAAAATGTCCCATTAAGCCACCCCCATGTGATTCCCTAACAAGTAATTCACGAATAGACGACTTAGGAATACACAACTTATCCTCCTTAAACAAATACCCATCATGCATGAAGAATTTATCTTTTGGGCCATGCAAACATGACGCATATATCTCACCAAAATCAAGATCACTAGTATATAACTCTTTCACATACTCAAATCCTATGAATTTAGAATCTAGAGTAGATAAAAGTATATACCTTCGTGATAGAGAATCCGCTACCACATTTTCCTTCCCTTGCTTGTATTTGATAATGTAGGGAAAAGTTTCCACAAACGCCACCCACTTAGCATGCCTCTTGTTTAGCTTTTGTTGTCCTTTGAGATGCTTCAATGATTAATGATCCGTATGAATCTCAAATTCCTTTGGCCTCAAATAGTGTTTCCATATCTCAAGTACCCTTACCAACGCATAAAACTCCTTGTCGTAGGTAGGATAATTCAAGGACGCCCCACTAAGCTTTTCACTGAAGTATCCAATCGATCGCCCCCCTTGCATCAAGACACCTCCAATTCCTACACCTGACGCATCACAATAAATTTCAAAAGTGTTAGTAAAATCAGGTAATACAAGTAAAGGAGCATTAATTAATTTATTCTTGACAATATTAAAAGACTTCTCTTGATCCTCGCCCCAATGGAATGGAACATTCTTCTTGATTACTGCAGTCATAGGTGCCGTCAAAGTACTGAAATCTTTCAGAAATCTCCTATAGAAACTTGCAAGACCATGAAAACTCCGAACATGACCTATAGAAGTTGGCGTTGGCCAATCTCGAATTTCACTTACCTTGTCCTCATCAACTTTGACACCTTGAGCATTCACAACAAAACCAAGAAACACAAGTTCTTTTGTACAAAAAAAACACTTTTTCAAATTAGCATACAATTGTTCAGCTTTTAGGGTGATTAACACAATCCTCAAGTGTTCAACATGCTCATTCAAGTTCTTACTATACACCAAAATATCATCAAAATACACCACTACAAATTTTCCAATATAAGCACGCAAAAAATGATTCATCAACCTCTAAAAGTACTCGGTGCATTAGTTAACTCAAATGGCATAACCAACCACTCATACAATCCGTACTTAGTTTTAAAAGCAGTTTTCCATTCATCACCTTCTCTCATCCGAATTTGATGGTAACCACTCTTAAGATCAATTTTACTAAGGATGCTAAAACCATGCAATTCATCCAACATATCATCTAGTCTAGGAATAGGATGCCTATACTTGATGGTAATATTGTTAATGGCTCTACAATCCACACACATTCTCCATGAACCGTCTTTCTTAGGAACTAACAAAACAGACACAGCACACGGTGACATGGACTAACGCACAAAACCTTTATCTAAAAGTTCACTTACCTGTCTTTGCATCTCTTTTGTTTCCTCCGGGTTGCTCCTATACGCTGGACGGTTTGGCAACGCACTTCCGGTCACAAAATCAATTTGATGTTCAATCCCCCTCAAAGGTGGCAATCCTTGAGGCAAATCCTCCGGAAATAAATCTTCAAATTCCTGCAAAAGAGAAACAACATTGCTCGGAAGATTTTCGGCGATATCACTTGTGTTAAGGAGAATATCCTTATTAAAAATCAACACAAGTGAAGTATGCACATGTAAAATCTCTCGCAACTCACTCTTTTGGGCCATAAATATTTTTTTATCGGCCTCTTTCCTCTCAATTTTTTTTTCATCTTTTTTTTTTCTCAATCTTTTTTTCTAAGGTCATCTCACTTTTTTGTTCACTCTTTTTTTCGGCCTCCTCTTTCTTTTTCTTTTTCAAATGGTCCTCCAACACTTGCTTTGGAGTCATAGGTAACAATAAATTAGGCTCCTTTTTCAAGGCATAAGAATAACGATTTTTAAAACCATCATGTATCACCTTTCTATCAAATTGCCACGGCCTACCCAACAGAATATGACATGCTTGCATAGGCACCACATCACACAACACTCCATCTACATACTTACCAATGGAAAATGGTACCACCACCTGCTTATGCACTCTCACCTCCGAACTATCATTAAACCACTGCAATTTATAGGGTTGAGGATGCTTTATAACAGGAAAACTCAACTTTTCCACCAACTCATAACTCGCTACATTAGTGCAACTCCCACTATCAATAATAACACTACATACTTTGTTATTCACAAAGCATCTAGTATGGAATAAATTTTCCCTTTGAGTTTCTTCCTCCTCCTTTTGTTGTACATTCAACACTCTCCTAGTCACTAACAATTCTCCAACCACCGCATCATATCCCTCTTCATCGGGATCCTCCAACGCAGGCATAACATCATAATTTTTTTATTAGGACACTGACTAGTAATATGACGAAGTCCTTCACATCTAAAACATTTAATATCTCTAGAGCGAGTATTAGTAGTTTCAGGTGTACCTTTACCCACTTGTTTTGGTGCCTCCAATTTGGTGTCAAATTTTGGATTGGATACCGACTTATTGTCCTCTCGTTTTGCAACGTTTGGACACCAAGGAGTCGACGATCCTCCATCGGTAGGAAGTCGACCAGCTCCTCTCCTCTTGAGCTGCTGCTCCACCTTCATGGCCGTCTGCACCATCTCATCCAAATCAAAATAGTGGCAAAGCTTCACTTGATCTTGGATTTCTCTATTCAAACCGCACAAAAATCTGGCCATTGTAGCTTCATTATCCTCCTCAATTTTGGCCCGGATCATCGTGGTTTCCAACTCCTTGTAGTAATCCTCCACGCTTCTTGGACCATGCTTCAGAGTTTGTAATGGCCTGTACATGTCACGATAATAATAGTTAGGCACAAACCGCTTCTTCATGACACACTTCATCTCCTCCCACGTCTCAATAGGCGGCTCTCCACACCTCCTTATAGTGGTCACTAATTGATCCCACCAGATTAACGCATAGTCTACAAACTCAACCACTGCCAACCTCACTTTCTTAAGGTCATAATAGTGATGGCAATCAAACACAAACTCCACACGCTTCTCCCATTCCAAATACGCCTCCGGGTCAGACTTCCCATGAAACGCTGGAATTTTCATCTTAATACTACTAATATTTCCATCCTCCTTACTGCCCTCCGTATGTTTTCCTCGTACCGCTTGTCGCTTGTGTCTACCCCCATGTACTCTTCTCTCTCCATCCTAATTCTCATCAAAACTCTCCTCATCTCATTCAAAATTATTCCCCTTCCTATCTTTAATTTTTTTTTCACTACCACTACTATCCTCCAATCTACTCATCCGCTCATGAAGAGGTTCCAACTCCGACCTCATCACCCTAGTAAATTGCCCCATCAATGCCTCCATTTGAACCTTGGAAATTCCTTGGTTCACACTTTCACTAGCATCTTTATTAGGATTCATAGTACCTGCAAGAAAATGGTTAGTAGTAAAATTCCTCACACAAGTTCTCACAGTTCACTCCAAACGAATCACTCCAACACTCGTTTTATTTCCACTCAATTTATGTAGGATTTTGCTTTGTGTAAAAAAAAAAATGAATCAAACTCTCAAGTTCACAACTTTTAGACGCTTGAAGATCGAATCTCGAAGATTGACAAAAAAAACAAGAAGAAGAAATTTATGGATGCTCGAATTTTGACTTACACCCAAGGATGAACAAGAACGAAAATTGTTCACAAGTTATCTTGCTTCTTCTATATATATATATATATATATATATATATATATATATATATTTTGAAGCTTTTCGGTCTCTATTTTTTTTTTTTACCGATTTCAAATCTATTTTTTTTTGTTTTGTTGAGATAACTTGCAGCACACGACACGAACGAGAAATAGACTTAGACGAAGAATTAGAAGAAGGACAAAGAATAGATAGTCACAAAGATGTGAAAACTTACTTGTTTCAAACCTTTGCTTTGATACCAACTGATATGAATCTTATGTATGAAAGGCAACAGGACTACAACGAATCGCACCTCAATTCTATAACAAATGAATTCAAAGATTTTGTCCCGACTTTGAAACAAGTAACAGATTTTGGAATCTCAACCTCTAGTTGAACCTGTAACTAGCAACAGAGAATTCACGATGGAAACAATCAAAGATTCAATTAGACCTTCAAAGAAACCTGTCTTTGACAACTCAATTGAAAATTGATTGACAAACGCCACAAAGCTATGAAACTTTGATAAGTTTGATTTTTGGGTAAAGCAAAAGCTTTGATAAAATTCTAGAGAGAATTTTGTATTGAATAATCAATAATCAGAAATCTTAATTCTATCTCAATAATGAATGTTTTTGTTGTATTTATAATACAACTACAAATAATAAAAGATATCTCAAAATAACTTTAAAATATATCTAAAGATATGATAATATCTTCCTAAAAGTTTCCTAGTAGGAATAAAAGACTCAAAATAAGAAAATAATGCCAAATGTATCAAAAGTCTCGCACACGCACAAACATGCCAAACTGTGTGTAAAAACACGAGGCGCGGGCGCGCAAGGACTACGCGCGGGCGCACATAGCTCTCTGGATCGACGCGCGGGCGCGCATGGGAAGTGACGCGGGCGCGCATAGCATTCTGTCCAGAAATCTTGAAAACACCGGATCGGGCGCGGGGGCGCATACGTCACTGTCCATGACACGTATTTTTGTGTTTTCTTTGATATTTTCTCCACTCTCTTGACTTCTTTGGACTTCAATAACATTGTAGCATCCTTCAAAGTAATCTTTAAGCATTCCAATACCTTCTTGACAATTCACCATCAACGATTGAAGTGCTTCCTTGAACTTCTTAGCTCGACCTCTCGTAATTGGTCCTCGAGGCATCTCCAACGGGTCCTTAACCATGTGATCAACATGCGAGCTATCCGTAATCGCATCAGTTCTAGGGTCCGTGAGATTTTGTGTGGAGGCAGTAGCTCACTTTTTTGAGATTTTTGGGCATGGACCCGGACACAAAGGTGGCACGAGGTCCGTGAACTTTACAGCCGAAGAATGTTGGCTCCAAATTAATGCACGGACCCAAGCACGGACATATGCACGAAGTAGCCTGATTATTTTTGTATCAACTTTGATTCAATCATGATTATTTATTATTTGCCCTAAAATGAGATTAGCAAACCCGAGGCCCCACAACAATACTAATTGATTCTATTATTTTTCCTTCATTTAGATCAGGAATTGTTGACTTATGTACTATGAAGCGATATGCATTACTATTGTATGCATATCCAATAAAAATGTAGTCAAATGTTTCAGGTCATGTTTTAATTTTTTTTGGCTTAGGTACTTCTACTTTAGCCAAACACCCCTATACATTGACATATTTGTAAAATGTTTTACGACCTTTCCATACTTCATATGGATTTTTATCTTTTCCTTTGTGTGGTATCTTATTAAGAATGTGATTTTCAGAAAGTATCCCTATTCCTTGGAGATTTTGAGGTAAGAAAAAAATTACTAAAAATGTGTTTGTCATTTCTTTTAGAGTACGATTTTTGCATTCTGCAACTCCATTAGATTGAGTATGGGGCGTTAGTTTGATGAACTATGCCATAATTTGAGCAGAATTCTGTAAATGGAACAACATACTCGACACCTAGATCACTTTGAATCATCTTGGTCTTTGAACTTTATCGATTTTCGATCTCATTCTTATATTTTTTGAAAGCCTCGAAGGCTTCATCTTTGCTTTTCAATAAGTAAACATAGCAGAAACTTGTGCATTCATCAAGAAACATTATGAAGTACTTTTTCCCACCTCGTGTTTGCTCAAGTTTTAAATCGCACACGTAAGTGAGTATTATCTCAAGTGGCGTAGTGCCTCTTGTCACGGAATGGAATGGATCTTTGGTCATATTTTCTTCAACACATATCTCACACATATTTTGTGGGTTTCTTTAAACATAGGTATTATATTTAGATTTGTAATTTGTTTTTTCAAAATGTTGAGGTTTACATGTCCTAATCTTTCATGCGATAAATTAGAACTTTCAATCAAGTAAGCATAATTAATAACTATGTTCTTTGGATCGTGGCGGATAACATTCATTACATTCATCTTAAAAAGATCACTGTCTTGGTAGCATTTGCATATGAATATACCATTTTTGGTTAATACAAATTTGTCTGATTCAAAAACTAGCATAAACCCAGCCTTACTCAATAGGGAACTAGAAACTAAATTCTTACGAATTTCTAGCACGTGCAGTACACTCTTAAGAGTTATTTCTTTTCCAAAATAAATTTTGAGTAGGGGCGACAAAAATTCCCGAAATTTCGACCCTTCCTGATTCTCATCCCATTCCCGTCCCGAAAAAATCCCAACCCGAAATTTTCCCGACCCGAACTTTTGGATTTTTCCCATCTCGATTAATATCGGGAGAGGAATCGGGAATAAAACCTTATCCCGACGGGATTCTCGACCCGTCTCGAAATAATATAATAATATATTTTATTAATAACTTTATTAATATAATAAACTAAATATTATTAGGTTTCAACTCATATAACACTTAATTGTGGACTTAATTCGCATAATTTTTATTGTTGAAACGATAAAATTGTAAAATAACGAAATGACACTTTATTTTTGTGTATTTTTTAAAAAATAAATTAATAATTTAATTTATTCATATTGATAATTATCTAATTAGAATAAATAAGTAGAACAAGACTCAAGAGATTAATTTGACAATCTATTTAACAAAATTTATTTAGTAATTGTATCCGAAAATTTTATTAATAATATCCGATATATTTTTTCTCTTAACAAAACCTTGAAACATTATCCAAAATATTTTAATATTATATGTTTTAAGTTAAATATTTATTTTTATGTATAAATATATGTTTCTAAATAGTATATTTAATAAAATAATCACATTTTTTTTATAATTCGGGATTTTCTATCACTATCCGACGGGATCCCGAATGTTCGGGATCCCGAATAGTCGGGTCCCGAAATGTTTCGGGTATGGGATCGGGAGGAAAAAAAGTTTCCCGATTCTTTTCGGGACGGGAGTTGGGTGGGGGATTTACGGCACGGGTTCCGACCCTATGCCACCCCTATTTGATTCATTAAATCATACTTTTCTTTGTTGAGGAAGAGATTTTCAACAAACCATGGATTCAAACAAGAGTTTGAACCAGAAGAATTTCATTTATATGAAATCCCATAAACAAGTGAATCTATTTAAAATAGATTTTTTACAACAGAACTTAAAGAGACATAGGTCTTTTATACTCTCTGAAGAGATTAAGAAATATGATTTCTAATTCTAAATTTTTAAACATCACACCAGATTCCTCTAAACTCTTCGGAGATCTTAGAGAAATTCAAAAGACGGTACAATATTACAGTAATCAGCTGTATGAAATACCTCGGCAGATTGGAGAAATCCTTAAAAAACAAGAAGAAATTCTTGTAACTATAAAGGATTTTCAAACTAAAATTATAAATCTAGAACATACTTCTGGTTCTAGAAAGGGAAATACAGGAGGAAGGTTACCACTCTCTTTTGGTACCGAACCTTTGTTACATCAAAAAGGTAAAACCAAAATGGTTCAAAAACCTTTAACTGATGATGAATTGATGATTAATCTTATAAAGACAGTATCAGAGAAAAACACTATCTGATGACTACTTTAGAAAGATTAAATCTCGAGGATCTACAAGATCTTGCGGATTCTTTTTCGAATCTTAAAGTAGTAGATCTAAAAATGAATTCTCCTGAGGGTGAACAACCCATAGGAAATCCCCCGAGATGTGTGGTTAAAACAGAAGAACAACATAGTGAGTTCCATGTTGGAGAAAATTCACATCCAGCAGGAACCAGATCAAGAAGGAGTAATATACCAATACATCAAACTCCTTATGGAAAAACCGTTTTAGACCCGATACATCCTTATGGGGTTATGTTAAACCTGGATGTTCTGGACTTAAAAAACAGAGAAGATCTCATAGATGATTGGACATCAGCCATGAGAATAGCAGCAGGAACTTTAGATCTCAATAAAGAAGGATTTATCAAACTTCTGGAAATGAGTCTAATGGGATCTGTCAAGATAGCTTGGGAAATGACCATGCCAGAAACCAAGGAATCAATCTTAGCAGGAGAATCACTTAGCGAGATTGGAGGAAGAATGGCCACCCTTTTCAAAGCACAATTCATAGGGGTAGACTATTTCAATAATCAAAATACAGAGAAAAAGAGAAGATATACTCAAGCTCAGTATAGACTCGAGTTACATGATATCTGTTTAGTTGATGAATATATTATGTTATTCACAAAATAAAGATGAAATTCGGGAGTTGAAGAAAATGTAGCCATTCAGCTATTTTTCGCAAAAATGCCAAGCCTCTAGAGAGAAATGCTGATAAAAGAATACGTTCCAGGTAATCTTGATACTTTGGCAAGACGTGCCTCTTTTTTGAAAGGAAAATTGGCGGAATGGTGTCATATGGCAGCATTACAGAAGAACTACAAGAAAATAAGGGATATTAACAAGCATAATCCTCTATGTTGTAGAGAAAATGACCTCCCTACAGTTATAGGGAATAAATCACAGGGATTTAAAAGGAAGAAATTCAGAAATAATTCCTACAATAAAAGAATGAAAAGTTCTTGGAAACCAAGAACATTTTGGTCCAAACAAAAGGCCAGATCTTATAGATCAGGTAGAAGAAGTGGACCTACAAGAACATACCCAGCAACAAGCTCATCACAAGGCAGGGGAAGAACAACATCTAGAAGAACTTTCAGAAGAACTCATACGAGAGCAAGTGAAAGTTTCAATTATTGCAACTGCTGGACATGTGGAGCAAGAGGACATATATCTACAAATTGTCCAGAAAACGAGAAAAAAGGGAGTTAAACTCTTTGAAGCAACACCAGATATGGATGATGCGGTATTATTTCAAGATCTAGTCCAAGTATATCAATTTGAAGATATCCCCTCAGATGAAAGTATATACGAAGAAGAGATATTGTTTAGCCAAGATGAATCTGAAAATGAATCAGAATCAGAATCAGAATAAAGAAGAAGTGTTTGGACACGGAACACATAAGAGTTTGGCTGGATTTTTTAGTCAAACCACGATATCTCATAATATGGTCCAAAGGATTATGAGAGAAAATCCAACATTACAGAAGTACCAAGGATTTTCGGCAGGACAAGTAGAGAGGGTCTTAGGCAACCTAGGGCTAAGACAAAGAAGACATCATTTGATTTACAAAGTATCAAGAAGGGAAATGGCAATCCTGATGGAGTTAACAAGTAATCAAATAGAGTTACAGTTAATTCCTTTTGAAGAAGTAAGAGAGGAATTGCAAAAGCTGAAAAGTGAGGTAGCAAGAACAATGTCTTGGATTCATATTGGAGCAATCCAAATAATGATCAAGGCAACTTTTAAAGAAGGAATAGATTTACCCATAGATATCGTAGTATGTGATAAAAGAATGGGGAATATCAAAGATTCTATTCTGGGTACGATCTCAGGAAATCTATGTGCAGGAAAAATTGTAGGAGTTATTTATCCAAGAATAGCCTACAATTTAGTTGACAGAGACTTTAGTAGAGCCTTGACATTGCATCAAAACTTCAAGGAAAAAAGATTAATGAAGGAAGGTAATAGACCATATTCTATTACTTATCAAATTTCATATGCTCTTTCTAATACGCATCATTCTGAATTATTTATTAGAAATGAGTTTATTGAAATTCCATAAATCTTTGGAAAAGTTGCTCAAGCAATATACCCGGAAAGAATCGAGTTTCCTTTAATTCAGGAAACAGACATTCAAATACAAGATAAACCGGTTCTATACAGAGATCTAAAAATAGAACCCCGAAGGTTATCTTTCCAAGGTGACCGAATGACAAGTCGAAGGTGGGAAAAATCTCCTATTCAGGAAATTCCACTAGAAGAAAAGTAGTTTTCAATAATAGGAAAACATAGATCTCCAGAAGGATGGAAAGAAGTCAAAATAGTATTCGAAATTACAAGTCACAGGAACCAATTTCCTTGTAACTCGATTTATTATTTAGAGCAGCAGATAACAGGAACTTACCAAGGATTAATAAATATTGGAGAATTGGAAGTTCAAATCTGTGGAATTCCAGGAAAATAAGTGGATAAGCTCATTCTTGGCCTAGAGTTTCTGGAGGACCATAAACCATGGAAACGCCTTGAAAAAGGAATAGAGTTTATGGCAAAAGAAAAGACTTGGAATATTCAATAAAAATTCTACGAGATGGAAAACGAAGAGAATTGGATAAGGAACAATCCCTTAATCAGATTCAAAAACTCTGTTTACAAACAGAGGAAGAAGCAATTGTTGAAATTAGTAAGTCATGAACATGATTTACTAGAACGCATTGAAGAAGTGGAAATGAGTAACCATACTCTACCTTCTGAGGTTTTAGGAAAACTAAAGGTAAATAGTCTTAATCGGATTACTGAGTTACAACACAGTCTGTTAAAAATGGCGGGGACATTTAGTAATTCCTTTAAAAAATGACAACAAGTCCTTTCTCCATATACATTCCAATAGGGATGTTGTACGAACAATATAAGGCTGAATATTTTGCAGCTTATATTGACTCGGAAGCATGAATTTGTACAGCAAAAAGAGGAGTCTTCCCTAAAGAATGTGAAGAAGAATTGCCAAAAATTGCTGGACGAGATTTCTCTCAAAGAATTTTAATTCTTTGCAAAGGAATAAAACAAGCAGATATCCTTATAGGAGGAGCAGGTCAAACACCTTGGTACAAGGTAAAGACACCACCAATCTATTTCCATGATACAGGAGCTGATATCCTATTAGGAAATAACTTCTTACAAAAGTTTAAGAAGTACACACAAGACAATGAGTCAAGAAGACTTATGTTTACTACAATTTGTGATCATAAAATTATTGTTCAACGACTCAAGGTTGCTTTTTATCAACAAATACCGATAATATTTCGTAGCCAACGTGGTGATAAAGGACAACTTTTTCACCCAAAAATGAAAGATCCAAGAAGGTTTGAAGAAACCATGTTGAAAATAAAAACAGAACAAGAACTCCAAACAGAGGATATGAAGCTTCTAGTAACTCTAAATCACAGAGATATAGAGTTAGAAAATAAGGTATCCCTTGAAGATTTAAAAAAAAGGCTCAAAGAAAGTTACAACGAGCATCCTTTGGCATGGTGGATATAAATCAACTTAAAGTCAGTCTTACTCTAAAGGAAGGCAAAGAGTATGAATTCGTCAGATATAAGCCTATACCAATGAACATAACAGATCAAAGGGATATGCGAATGATTATCAAGGAACATTTGGACCTTAGTCTAATCAAAGAAGGAGTTTCACCATATAGCAGCACAGGTTTTCTGGTCAGAAATCATGGTGAAATAAAAAGAGGAAAACCCAAGTTAGTTATTAACTACCAAGGTATTAATAAAATCCTGGAGTTTGATGGATACTTCATACCCAAAAGAGAACATCTAATTAGATGTGTACGAAATGCTAGAGTGTTCTCAAAATTTTATTGTAAGTATGGATTTTACAGATTCGAATGGAAGAAGGAAGTAAGAAATTCGCAGCCTTCTCTACACCACAAGGACATTATATCTGGGAAGTTATGCCTATGGAATTGGCTAATGCACCCCAAATATTTCAATGAAAGATGGATAATATTTTTAAAGATTATTTCAACTTCATGTTTGTTTATATTGATGATATTCTTATAGCATCAAAAAACATAGATGAACATATTAAACATTAAGAGATTTGCTCTAAACTTTGTACACAAGAAGGACTGGTTTTATCTGAAAAGAAAGCAGTCATAGCAACAAGGAAAATTGAATTCCTTGGAATTGAGATTGATGAAACTGGAATAATTCTACAACCTCATATTGTGGAAAAGGTAAAGAATTTTCCAGATAAAATCAAAGATGTAAAACAACTCCAAAGTTTTCTAGGCGTAGTTAATTTTGCAAGGATGTTCATAAACAATCTGGCAATGTATAGAAAGGTGTTTAGTCCTTTGTTAAAAAAGGATGCAAGGTTTATATGGACCGATGAACATACTAAAGGGGTGAACCAATTAAAGGAGATATGTAAGAATCTCCCAAAAATGGCTATACCCATGGATGAAGATGATCTGGTGTTATTTACAGACTCCAGTGACGAATGGTGGGCAGCAGTTCATACTAAGATCACTCCAGATGGAGAAATACCATGCAGTTATTGTAGCGGTCTTTTTTCAGAATCTGAGGCTATCAGATGGCATATCAACGAAAAGGAATTTTATGCAGTTAAAAGGGCTTTCGAAAAATGGCCATTATTTTTACTTGCTAAAAATTTCACTTTGAAGGTTGATAATACTCAGGTAAAAGCTTTCCTAAGGAATAAGATTGAATCTATACCTGAGAAGGCTAGGTTATTAAGATGGCAAGTTTTATGTCAAAATTATATTTTTGATATTGTTATTATTAAATCTCAAAAAAATATTCTTGCAGATTTCTTAACAAGAGATGGAAGGCAGTGACGCAGATTCCATCATGAAAATGCAGAGGCATTTCAGGGAACACCTTGGGTTACTTCAAACCGAGTTCAACCAGCTTGTCATAAGTGCCGATATGGCGGGCAGGTTACAACAAGCTGATCGGATCAAAGTATCCAATCGAATCACAGGATGTATTCAAGCTCAAGCTCAACTATGGGCTGCTATTCAAGGGCCAATTATGCGTGCCATAGAAAAACCACTGGTTTCTCAAAAACAAGAAATACAGCCACCAGTTGTAAAACAATATGTTGAGGATTCTAATACTCAAGAAACAAGCGCTAATCTATCATCAGCTTTTGATGATCTAGATAAAGCAACAATTGATAAGGATAACTCATCAAGTCAACCCTCCGCCTCTGGGGTAAAAGAGGAAGAGATCAATCTTAGGCCCCACACTGACAAGGGAAAATCTAAGATTGATACTAACCCAGCTGTAATTTCTCCATATCAGGTTTATCAACAAAGATGGGAGAAATTAAGTACAAGAAGTGAAATCAACTCGATCACTAGCAGGGTTGATGTTGCAGGAATATATCCAAGGGTTTGGCTAAAAAACAATGTCAATCCTAAGGATGTAAAGCTATGGTATGAATTTGGGGCTCTAGCCTCAGTTTATACAACTTCACCAGACTTTCAGGAAATATCACAACTACCAAAATGGATTCAGGAAGCAGTCCAAGAAACATGGGCAAATAATGATCATTTGTCTAGAGGAGATGTGCTCGAGTTATACTTCTTTAGTGCAGCTCCAGAACCAACAGGGAAAGGATCACACGAGCCCTTTCATTTCATCAAGCTAAGGAGACCAGACATGAATAATCAAAGATTTATCAAGGATCCTATATCTGAAGAAATACCATTGGTGTCCACCTTAGGAGAAAATGAAATTTCAACTAGAAGGGCATGGGGTATTTGGGTTTGTCTCACCGAGATGGATAAGGTCAAGTTTCCGTTCAAATTTTATCAAAATTCTGTGAACGGATCATTCCTGTTAAACACAATGACAGGAAAAACTACGGCTTTTGCGGAAGAAGTCTTCGAAAAGAAGAAGAACTTTTTGTGGAACAACAAGCTGCCGGGGAGTAAAGAAACTCGCCAAAAATTTTGTAACATGGCTCATATCGGAAGATGGTCAGAGAATATCTGCCCAGAATGTCCAAACCAGAAGGAGCCAGAATTCGGAAAAACCTTCAAACCCCAAACGGATCGAAAAGATTTTTCCGAGACAAGCAAAGATGGATAGGGACCACCAAAACCGCGTTTTCCCAGGGGCCCACTGCAAAAGCAAAAGATGGGGACAACAATAAAGAAGGCATGTGAGGAGAATAAATCCGAAAGAAAAAGTCAAGCATGTGACTCCTCCACTAGTAAAAGATGCCATCGGGCATGTGACTCCCACTAGCAAAAGATGCCATCAATAATGGCATAAAGAATTCAAGACAGCTGTAAGATTCCCTGAAGTTTCTCAATGAAACGAGTGGAACTTCGGCTATAAATACAGAATTTTAAGGAAGCTGAAGACATCGATCATTTCCTTCAGTTTTCTTACAAATAAAACATTGTAATATTTCTCTTTCTATTGTATTAAGTTTTACTTTTATGTATTTCAAGAACAAGGCTACTATGAGTAGCTAAACAATTTATCTCCTCCTCTTCAAAGGAGGCTGATTTATTTAATAATATGTTGTCTGAATAAATTTCCGAAGCTCTTCTCTATCATGTTATTTTATCTAAAAAATTAAGCTTTTACTATATGCCCTAAGGTAGGAAACGAAATAGGGATGTGCTAGCTGTTTCTAAAGGAGTCTGGGTCAGGAACCATTGCTTGCGATCGCGTGGTTTGGTTGTGAGAAACAACCTGTAAAACCTGGTGGACATAACCCGGCAAAAGTGTGGTCAAAGAGGTATTCTGCTTTAATTTACTGACGGAAGCATGATGGAATTAAGCCTTTAAATTTTAAATAGGGAAATAAAGGGTAGAATGAGCATTATTTAGTTTTAAGGACAAATTCAAGAAACTATTTAATGAATCAGGGATATATTTGGAACATGAAAAGTGAAAGGGATATAATACGGAAAATGGAAAAGATACAGGGATATATTTAGGAATTGTCCCGTTTCTATTTCCCTCTCCCGAACAACAAATGGAATGTATCAATTAAGATTCTATTCCAATATCCCTAAAAATTTAAGCTAAATGTTATGTGATAAATGATGTTCTTTCAAAAGCTTTGTTAAAGTTATACACTCTCCCGAGCTATATAAACATTAATAGTATATTTTCTAATGGTTTTATTCAAAATCCCCTCTTCCGAGCATCAATTTCAAATAAATATGAGAATTAAATTATTGATCAAGTAATTGAAAGACAATAAATTATAGAATATACAATTAAATTAAGGGAATTCAATCCAATAATTCAAAAAGTCATAGAAGTTTCCTCTACTAAGCTACATCATCCTCTAGACTTTAAAAGTTTAGTTCATGATAAAAAATAAGTAAAACAAATCATGTTCTTCAAACTAGACATCAATTAGGAATTTAAAATCTTAAGTAAAAAAATAACAAATCCGAAAAATGCGACTCTGTCCCAAGTTACGCGATCTTCGTCGTTGCTGTTGTTGTTCTTCAAGTTCTCTGCTTCTGGTTCAGAATTCCCAGCCTTCCAATCTCTCTAAATCTCTTACATTTTGCTCTGTGTTTTGTTTCTAATATGTGCGGCTGCCTTTTTGATGTGTTTCTATGTGTTTTTATATAGGTTAGAGTCTAGCTCAATGCCTGTCAATCGAAGCCCAACAAATCGAGTGTTTCGAAGTTCCAAAATTCTGCAAGTTTTGTTTTCTTTCTTCTCACGCAGCAGCAGCGCAGAAGCTCTCTTATCAAGTGCTAAAGCGCTTCAATTTTCATACTTGGAGCGCTAAAGCTCTTCTAAAGTTGCGCTGCTGCTCTTCCATATGCGAACTTTGAGCGCAGAAGCTCTTCCATATTTGCGATGAAGCGCTTCTTCTTCTTTCCTTCTTGTGCTTCAGCTCAACAATCTTAGCACTTATGCTCTTTGCTTTTGTATCTTCAAGTGCTTCTGCCCTTATCTTAAGCTCTTAAGCTCTTCCAAACTAGTTTCCAGGGGCAGCTGCTCTTCTGAACATCGTAGCAGCTCCTTTTTCTCGTCAAACAAGCGTTGTTGCTTCTTATTCCAGTGCTACTGCTCCTCATTCCAGCGAGCATAATTCTTAAAAAATCATATCTCACGTTCTAACTGTTTTATCGAGTTGAAATTTTGACAGCAGATTTAAAACATCTTGAACTTCATTCTAAACGGTGGAGATTGGATTTGGTTCTCTCTAAAATATCAGATAAATTTTGAAAACTTGCAGATTTTTTATTCTTTCTTCTGGCTCTTCTCGGTACTTAATTTTCAATCCTTTCATATCACAAAAACAACAACAAATACGCATAAAACTCAATCGATACATCACAAAAGCCAAGTCAAATCATATGTAAATTAAGTGCATAAATTGCACTTATCACCCTAGTTCGTAGCTTTCGAATGCACTTCGAAACTATCGATCGTCCTAGAGGTGGAATAGGGTCGGAACCCGTCCAGTAAACCCCCTACCCAACTGTCGTCCAGAAAAGAATCGGGAAATTTTTTTAACTCTCGATCCCGTACTTGAAACATTTCGGGACCCGACTATTCGGGATCCCGTCGGGTAGGGAGAGAAAATCCCGAATTTTTTTTCATGTTCAAGATTTTGTTCAAAAAATAAAAAAATGTGATAATTTTATTAAATATACTATTTAGAAACTTATATTTATAAATAAAAATAAATATTCAACTGAAAACATATAATATTAAAATATTTCGGATAATGTTTCAAAGTTTTGTTAAGAGAAAAAATGTATCGGATAATTATTAATAAAATGTTCGGATACAATTACTAAATAAATTTTGTTAAATAGATTGTCAAATTAATCTTTTGAGTCTTGTTCTACATATTTGTTCTAATTAGATAATTATAAATATGAATTAAGTAAATTATTAATTTATTTTTTAAAAAAAATTACACAAAAATAAAATGGCATTTCGTGATTTTACAATTTGATCGTTCCAACAATAAAAATTATGCAAATTAAGTCCACAATTAAATATGAGTTGAAACCTAATAATATTTATCTTATTATATTAATAAAGTTATTAATAAAATATATTATTATATTATTGAAAGAGTTGATGCCCCGCTAGCCAAGTTGTGGCTAAGGGCTTTGAGAGTCTCTTATTGTAAACAATCTTTGTTTAATATAATTTACATTCATTAATGGCATTTTCTTTATCTTTCTTCATAATGTTATATTGTGATATACTATTGTTATTTTGATAAAGACCTTGAATATACTATAGTGTAAGTAAGATGAGATAGTGAATAAAGAGAGATCACTATCATGAAACACATCTTATAGTCACTGTATATTCTAAACAGTTCCTAGTCAATTGAGCCGTCCGCAAATAAGGATAAGGATCGCTCGAGATCGAGACTAGCATTTGTGATGCCAAGTACCACGTTTCATTGGTATGAAACATAGAGATGTTCAAAGCATGCAAATGGATATTCATATGATGAATGATCGAACTACCCTATTCGGACTTTCCAAGTGGTTATTATTAATTGAGTGGATAAGTCCGCGGTTTTGGTTGTACACCATTAGTCCTTACTGCTTGAAACATCATGGAGACTCTATATGCTAGTACTATACTTTGACTCGTTTACCGACTCTATGAGGGTCATCAGGTGTCCGGATTGGGTACAGTTACGACACATATAGGAGTCGATGCTTTGTTGTCAAGGATTCACCACACGCTTGCGAGTGTGGATATCCTATGCGATATGAGGAGATATTAGTGTGAAAAATCTCTGTCCAGAGTACTCGATGTGATTTAGGTTACTTGGTTTCCTAGTAGCACATGCGATGTCACTATTTGATCT
This sequence comes from Henckelia pumila, assembly GCF_033568475.1. Taxonomy (NCBI): domain Eukaryota; kingdom Viridiplantae; phylum Streptophyta; class Magnoliopsida; order Lamiales; family Gesneriaceae; genus Henckelia; species Henckelia pumila. The sequence goes on along the minus strand of NC_133122.1, from coordinate 102,781,386 downwards.
TCAAGATGCATTGCATAGTTATCGAATCTCGAACGACTCTCGATGCACCACAGGTTGTTGATTCGATCGGGATATATGGATGAAGGGACCATACTGTACTCTAACCAAAACCTACTGGTTCTTGCAGGCACTATCAGTGATACCTAGGGAATCATGGGGCGATGTTGCTAGGCGCTCTTACCATGATTCAATGGGTAAGTCGGAGATTGTTGTTCCGAGTCACAAGGAGTTGTGAGCCCACGACTAGCTGTATCCCTGAACCATTGAGATAGTTAAATTTAAAGAGTTAAATTTAGCAAAAGAGAAGTTGGACTTCTTAACTAAAGGGAGTGAAATTTCCTAAAATGACATAGGGATGGGCATTTTTGGAAATCACTGAATTCGGATTCAGAAAAATTATCTTGACTTTAAAAGATGCAGAAATGGTTTCTATGCACATTGCTCAAATCAGTTTATCAATCGGAGTCATGATGAATTTTATATTAATTTCTATAATAACAGGTTTGGCTTGTTGGGCTTATGTCATGGATTATGGGCCCTAAGGAGTTAGTGTCCTATTAGACATATAACTTAATCCAGTCTAGAAATTATATATATATATGTGTAATTTTCGAAAAACATGATTATTCCAACCTTGCAAATTTTTGAAAATCACAATATATTTTCTAAGGGGATTTTCGAAATTCCCTTCTCCTTTTTGAGAGAATTCAGTCTGTGATTTTTTCTGAAAAATTACATTCTGAATTGACAGATCAAATCTGTTTAATCTATTCGATAAACATCTGATTGATTTCTAGTGCAATCAATCAGAGGGTTTCTGTTTTCTGTTCGTGTACCTAATTCAGGAGTTGATCGAGCGAGTCATCAGTTCCTGGGATTTACAAAAAAGCAGAAAATTCTGTTGATGCCCATAATCAAGCCATAGCTTGAAGAGGTAAAATTTTAATTGTTATTATTATTTTACATGTTGATTTTAATCGTTACGATTTGATACCCATGATATGGAATCGTTCCATATAATAAATAAAAAATTTTAAACTTCCGCTGCACCGGGTATCACATCTCTGATCCGAGAACGCGTGTTCCAACAGTGGTATCAGAGCCAGGTTGCTCTCAGATCAAACGATTAAAATTAATCGAGTGTACAAAATTTTTAGCTTCGGTTTTTGAAACAAAACAAAATTTTAAATTAAAATTTTTTGAAGGGCAACACGGGCAGCTTGGGCAGCGACGAGCTGCCCAGCTTCACGTGGGCAGCCCTGTCCCACGTGAAGGCGGGGCTGCCCAGGAACGTCCCGGGCAGCTCGAAAAATTAAAATTTGATTTTTTAAAAGAATTTTAGATTTTTGAAATTTTAGTTGTTGGTCCGATCGAAAATTGTTTTTGATTGGTCCACAAGGCATCGGGTCAAATTGTTTGAGTTCGAAATTTTTAAAATTGATTTTTGGATAAATTTGAATTTTTGGAAAATTTATAAATTTTATCCGTTAAATTAGATTTTATAAAATTAATTATTTTGGTACAATTGATGATAAGATATGATCTTATGAATATATTAGATAAAATTTGATTTTATCTTTTTAATTATGTTGGCATTGCATGTTATCCAATTATTTAATTATTGAATTAATTATTGGATAAAAGGATGATCGATTGCCATGACCAATTTCGTAGGTGTATGTTAGGTTGTTTACATTTGGTTTTATTGTTGTTGGGTTTTATTAATGGGCTTGGTTTATGGCCCAATTTGAATTGTCATTTGTAATAAAAAGTGGGTCTGGTTTATGGCCCGTTCCCACCCTTAAATATGTATCCCCTACTTGTCATCGAAATTTATTGTAAATTTATTAGACTTAGTGGGAGATAAAGATTTGAAGACAATGGTGGGCCCAGCAGACAATAAAGATCGAAGAAATGTAAATTGGAAGCTCAATGTAATAGGATTGCATTGCATACTTGCATATCACCTAGGATTGGACTTAGACTCGTGATTGGAAACCACGGGTCGATTAGTTATTGGGATCGATCATTCTTTAAATAATATATATGATATTATTGTTGTATGCATGTTTTGACTAAATTACATGAATCCCGCAAGCATACAAAGATTGAATGATGAGACAAATTTTCAAAATAAAATCCCTCATTTTAAATATGATTTAAAATTGATATCAAGATAAACAAAAGGGAATTTAAATATTGTTTAAATGTTCCTACCTTGCATCAACGATCAATGTATGAGATGCTACCCGCGAGCACGGTCCGGCTCATATTATTGGGGGGGCTCGTTCGTCGGAAAGCTGTACATTAGATCGACACATGTTGTAAGTTGGGTGGAACTCCCATGGGATTGGCTCATATTATTGGGAATCCACATGGAGACCGTCCATCACAACTTAATATTGATGGGTCATCTTGACATGTCACAATAAACAGAGTCATATTATTGGGCTCTTATTGGACATGAGGTAAAAACATGCAGATTGCTTTGAAAGCAATTGGGCTCTACCTTTTGAAAATTATGGTTGACTGATATTATTAGGGACTATGATTTGTCAATTGGACTCCATGTTCTCACTAAAAAAAATAGTTTCTCGTTTTCACTAGAGGGTAGTGAAATCGTTCAAATAGTGGGAGTGAAATTCATAAAATAAATCTCGCCATATTTTTTGTCTTAGTAAATTAAGTAAGCAATCACCGATAATTATCTGCTTTCATGTCACTATATCATTATGATAAATCTTTGTAATCCACATGTCTCAATTCTCAAATAAAACAAACTGACTGGCTCAAACTATATGGAATGGTTCCGTAAGTTAAAAGATTGTCCTGAGTTCGGAGAAGATTTTCTACGTGCTAGAAAAGGCTCCTCCGAAAACAGCCCCGGCTGATGTAACTTCGGAAAGGTTGGCCGAACTAGAGAAATGGTAGGACCATGATCTCAAGGCCAAATGTTACATGCAAAGATGGACAAGTCTAAATAAGTTTGCCAACACTGCAAGAAACCAAGTTACTGGAAACACAACTGCAAAGAATATATATATCGAGTAGTTACGAACTGCTAAGGATATATTTTATAATTAAATAAATGTTTCACTTAATACTACTTCTTGGGTATTGGATACCAGATGTAGATCTCACATTTGCAATGAGTTACAGATGATGACAAGTAGTAATAGGCTAAGGATGGGTGAGACCCAGTTAAGGCTCGGGAATGATTCCAGAGTTGAATCCAAAGCTATGGGAAACATTTGTGTGATTTTTCAAAACAATTTTAAGCTATATTTTGAGAGAGATGTTTTTATTTGTGCCAAGATTTCATTAAAACATTATTTTTATTTCTATTCTTGATAGAGAAGATTTTTCTTGCAATTTTGCGAATGAGATTTGCAATATTTACAAGAATGAATGTTTGATTTGAAATGGACAATTTAAAAATGATTTATATAACTTAAAATTAAAAGACGTTCTAATTAATTATGTTGATAAACCGGTAACAACAAATAAAAGGAAAAACGATAGTCAAAACCCGGCAAACCTTTGGCATGCTAGGCTAGGTCATATTTCCTCAAGGAGGATGAACAAGCTAGTGGGAGAGGGCATGTTTGATATGTCTGATATTAACTCTCTATCAACTTGTGAGTCCTGCCTAAAAGTAAAAATGACTAAAACTCCTTTCAAAGGAAAACCTGAGCGTAGTCAAAATCTGTTGGATTTGATCCATACAGATGTTTGCGGCCCATTTAGTATTGGTACTAAATTTGGTCACACCTACTTCATTACCTTTACTGATGATTATTCTAGGTACGGGTATTTATATTTGATGAAATATAAGTCTGAATCATTTGAAAAGTTCAAAGAATTCAAGGATGAAGTAGAAAACAAACTAAGTAAAAGTATTAAAGCACTTCGATCGGATCGAGGTGAAGAATACTTAAGTACCGATTTTTTGGGCTATCTAAAAGAGAATGGGATTCCCTCTCATTGAACTCCTCCTATGACACCTCAGCTAAATGGTGTTTTGGAGCGTCACAATCGAACATTGTTGGACATGGTTCGATCTATGATGAGCTTCACTGAGCTTCCACCTTCGTTTTGGGGCTATGCGCTTGAAACGGCGGTATTGTTGTTGAACAATGTTCACACTAAAGCAGTGAACAAAACTCCATATGAATTATGGACTGGCAAAAATCCTAAGTATTCGTACTTAAGGATTTGGGAATGTCCTGCTTATGTGAAGCAGACAGTGGGAGATAAGTTGGATAATCGATCCACCTTATGTTATTTTTTAGGGTATCAGAAGAATTCAATCGGATATTATTTCTATCATCCTACTGAAACAAAAGTGTTTGTTTCGAGAAATGCCACCTTCATGGAGAAGGAGTTCTTACTTGATAAGAAAGGCAAGATGATGGAACTTGAAGAAATTCGAGAAGAACCCGAGATACAAAATAACGTTCCCACACCTCAGGAACCATTAAACGACGCGCCTCTTTCTAGAAGATTCGAGAGGACTTCTAGACCTACTATTCGATATGGTTTACTTCTTGAAGGGGATCAAAGTGAACCCGACATTGGATGTGATCCAAGAAACTTCAAGGAAGCAATTTCTGATGCGGATTCGAATTTATGGCTTGAAGCTATGCAGTCGGAAATAGACTCGATGCATACAAACCAAGTTCGGTCTTTAGTAGATCCTCCCGATGGAATTGTTCCAATAGGGTGTAAATAGATATACAAGAGAAAACTTGGGCCTGATGGTAAGGTATTGACCTACAAGGCACGATTGGTGGCAAAAAGTTATACTCAAAGACAAAGTGTTGACTATTGATAAGTATATTTTATACACTTAATTTATATATGATTTTAATTGTTAATTGCTTGTTTCGAGCAGATTTATGCTGTGTTGTGTTGTTTTTGTGCTTGCAGAGAATTATTGAATTATTGTGAAAAAGAGAAGAAAAATGATTTAAAGAGAAAATGGAGAAAATGAATTAAAGGATAAAAGAAAAGAAAGAAGAAAGAAAAGAAGGAGAAAAGAAAAGGAACGTACAGAGATTGAGGAATAGTGTTGGGCTTTCTTTAATGGGCCAATCTTTAGCGCTTGTTGTTAGCGTCTATTCAAGAGCAATCGCGCAATGTTTCTGAAATCTGAGAATTGGAAATTAAGAGTTGAAGGCGCGCCCGCGTCGTCTATTGAGCGTCCGCCCCGTTGCTGGATTGGAAAGTTTTATTATTTCGGGCAATTAATTCTATGGGCTTTTTGAAGGGCTTTTGATGAGAAGTATAAAAGGATTTTTATCTGAAAATAAGAGGAGAAGAGCCGCCACTCATAACACAGAAATCAGAGGGTTTGATCGTGTGATTTTCCTGAGGATTTTTCTGGAGTTTAACTGAAGAACGAAGACGGAGTTTGATAGTTCGGACACGGCATCAACGACGGATTTGTTTCTTATCTTTTATTTAATTCTGAACATATTTGGATTTATTATTTATTGTTTTCAGAATTTTATTATGAACTAATTTTTATAGTCTAGAGGTCGGATGGAACCTGGTGTAGACGCTTTCATGAATTTTTGATTTTATTGAATTGGATTTATTCTAGATTAATTGTTTTTTCTAGAATTGATGGTCTTTTCAATTATCTGATCAATAATTGATTTGTTATATTTATTTGAAGTCATTGCTCGGGAGAGGGGATTTTGAATAGGACATTAGAAACTACACTGCTAATTATTTATACAGCTCGGGAGAGTGTATAATTTTAACAGAGCTTTTAAAAAGAACATTGTTTTGTACTAGATCACTGCGATAAATTCTTAATAGGAATATTGGAATTGAATTGTAGTTGATAAACATTATTTGTTGCTCGGGAGAGGGAAATAATATACGTAAGTGTTCTTGGTTATTAATTGATTGGAATTCATGAAGATTAATTAATTAGGATTGATTGTTGTTGAAACCAGGTGAAATCTATACCTCTAGACCATTTTTCTCTGATTGATTTTTAATTTGAAAGTTGTGTGCGTGCTTTTAAATCTCTTAATTATTTTATTTTTATTGCAAAGTTCTCAAAGTTTGATTTTCTAGATAAAGTTTAGACTATTTTAATTACAAGTACTAAATATTTTCATTTTACTCCCTGTGGGATCGATATCTGAATTATTCACTATATTAAAACTTGACACTCGTACACTTGCGAGGAAATTTTACAACAAGTTTTTGGCGCCGTTGCCGGGGAGTAAATTTTGATTATTTTTTAGTCTTGTTACCAATTAGTCTAGATTTTAATTTAGAGTTTTTATTTATTTTATTTTAAGTTACTAATTAATTTCTTCCATTTTTAATTGCAGTTTTATTTAATTGATTTTTATTTTTATAATTTTTTTTCTTTTGTTTTCATTGCAGTTTTAGTGAATACATTTGGCGTGTGAGAGCGAAGAAAAAAAAATCAACTAACACCGATGAAAGTCAGGCTGACGACTATAAACCAAGCGCTACTTGGGAGGCAACCCAAGCATTTTCTTTTATTTTATTTTATTTTATTTTATTTTCAGTTTATTTAATTTTCTTTATTTAATTGTTTTAAGTTTTTTTTTTTTAATTTTTTTAGCTTAATTTTTTCTTAATTTTCATTTCTTTTTAGGCTCCAGAAATCTCAAAGTCGAGGAGAGGGCGCGCCCGCCCCATTAATCGAGCGCCCGCGCCATACCCTGAAAAAAATTGCGAGCAATAGGCGCGCCCGCGCCACTCCCTTCGAGCTCCCGCGCCTACCTTTCGTTTTACTGATTTACGAACAGCGCTGCACCTAGCGCTATCGCGCAACTCAGGAATGCTCCATTAAGCGCTATCGCGCTCCCTCTACCGCTCAAATTTAAGCGCTATCGCGCATCACTTTCAAGCGACAACAACCAACTCCATCAGTGCTACAACAAGCGCTATCGCACCTCTTCACCCCTCATCAGCGCTCCACCAAGAGCTAACGCACATCCGGCCTCCCCATCTTCACTTCTCCTTATGCGCGATAGCGCCCTCCATCTGCTCTCGCCCTAGCGCTATCGCGCGTCTCAGCTCTTCATTAGCGCAACAACCATGCGGGCAGCAACCCTTCCAACCAGCGCAAACCACTAGCAGGTCCACCATTAGCGCGATTGCGCCTCTCCATGCGCCATCCAGCTCCTTATCAGCGCATCCTCATAGTGCAGATCACCACAACTCACGCTGCTACTCCACCATTCCAGCTGCTACTCTCCATGCGCAGCATATAGCGCTATCGCGCCACCCCACATCACCATCAGTGTAGCTTCTCCTCAGTCCCTTCACTTTGCGCACACAGCTCACCATCAGAGATGCAGTCAGTGCAAACGTGCAGCCTTCTCTACACCATGTGCCAACTTATTTGTCAATGGCACCATTTCTGTGCATCATCAAAGCTCCGGAACAGCACATGATGCCTCGCACTCTTCCTTATTTTCCCATACATTAAGCGAGATATATTGTATTGCATGGTTTGCGTTTAATTTTTTTGTGTTTTAAATCATGTGCATGTATTCTTTTCAGGTTGAATTGAACGTTCATGTCGTGCTCATCTTCAAATCACCTCTCAAATGGTCTTGAGGTTGCGAGTTATTTTAGTGGAAATTTTGACAATGCCGGGTCCTGATGCTCGGTGTCGAAGGTATGAGTCCCTTATGCTCGGTGTCGAAGGTATGAGTCCCTTGTTCTTTTTATTGTTTTTAATCATTAGGGACAATGATTACATTAAGTTTGGGGGGGTGAATCAATGTTTGATTTAGTTTTTTGGTTGTTTGGTTGAAAGTTGAGTTTTGAATTTCATAGATAAAACTTTTGTTGAGTTTAGTTGTTGTTGTTGAGTTGAGTTGAATTTAAAAGAAGTTGAGAAATATATGGATGCATGGCCAATGAAAATTATTTTTGTGCTATAACTGAAATCCATGATTGTCTACCTATCTGACAAATATTTTTGAAAAAATGGAACCAATTGGATGAACAATTTTCTATATACTCTGTGATTAATGCTTGAATCTGATTTTTGAGACATACAGACATAGATATGATTGAGGCATTGTTTGAAATTTTTGGGCCTAATTTTCATTGAATTTATCCTTAGTTGCCCATTTGAGCTACACGTATATTAGTACTTTGAGATATAAAATTCTGAATTTGTTGTGAAAATCATCTTTAACTGCTGATGATTATTCTTTTTCTGCACTGATTTAATTTGTATGATTTAATTGTGGATTGAGACTTGTCTAGAACTAGTTCAAGCACTCTTCGAGGCAAAATACGGGCAAAAACTGAGATTAGGGATGATTTAGACAATTTTTCTGAATGAGTTTGAGCCTTTCAAGCTACCCTCTGATTAATATGTATCTCTAGTACCTTATTTGAGCTTTATTAAAAATCGAATGGCATGCGTGTAAACGTGTGATTAAACCACCATTCGTCATTATTTCAAGGTCCTACATTGACTACCTGAATAGCCTAAACACTAATTCCTACCTTTAAGGGAGTAATTTGAATGCTAAATTGTTATATGCTCCTAGCTTTATTTGTGAAAAAAGGATTGGTGTGGTGGATGAATTGAAAAGATGAAAAGAGGTAGTAGAAAAAAGAGTTGAAAAATGTGGTTGAAAAAGTTGTGAAAAAGAAGAGAACGTGAAAAAGTTGAAATTTTAATGAAGTGAATTGAAATAGAAGTGAATTGTGAAAGAAAAGGAGTTGAAATTAGAATTAGAGCATGAATGTGAATTACTCCTTATTTGAATTCTTTTCCTTCATTTGTAGCCATGAGCCAGGCCTTACATTGTAAGCTGAATAAGTCCTATTGACCGAGTCTCAGTTGCCCAATATACTAGTGGAGAAGAGTTGCGAGAATTTAGCCTATGGACTGTTGATTGATGCTTTTAATGATTATGAATTTTGATCGAAACACGCACACACTATTATTCTTTGCATTTACCTATTTGTGAGTGTTTTTTATTAAATATCCTATATTTGATCCTATGATATCCTTGAAAAGTCCTCATGATCTATGAATGTTTGAATTGAACTTGGATAAGGGTGTTTTGAACGTGAGTTGCGGGGATTGTGAGTTTATGAGGTTATTTTGTTCTGGCTAAAACTTTCAAGTGTTAGTAGGTTGGATATGATTGGATTTGATATTTTTTTTTTGAAATCATTGATGAGGCCATTGTTCCATATTATTTCTTGGCTATTTTTGTTGGTTGTTGGGTAGTAGTAGTTTTTGAAGTAATTTGGAATTTAATAATTTTGCTCGGGGCTAGCAAATGTCTAAGTTTGGGGGTATTTGATAAGTATATTTTATACACTTAATTTATATATGATTTTAATTGTTAATTGCTTATTTCGAGCAGATTTATGCTTTGTTGTGTTGTTTTTGTGCTTGCAGAGAATTATTGAATTATTGTGAAAAAGAGAAGAAAAATGATTTAAAGAGGAAATGGAGAAAAGGAATTAAAGGATAAAAGAAAAGAAAGAAGAAAGAAAAGAAGGAGAAAAGAAAAGGAACGTACAGAGATTGAGGAATAGTGTTGGGCTTTCTTTAATGGGCCAATCTTTAGCGCTTGTTGTTAGCGTCTATTCAAGAGCAATCGCGCAATGTTTCTGAAATCTGAGAATTGGAAATTACGAGTTGAAGGCGCGCCCGCGCCGTCTATTGAGCGTCCGCCCCGTTGCTGGATTGGAAAGTTTTATTATTTCGGGCAATTAATTCTATGGGCTTTTTGAAGGGCTTTTGATGAGAAGTATAAAAGGATTTTTATCTGAAAATAAGAGGAGAAGAGCCGCCACTCATAACAAAGAAATCAGAGGGTTTGATCGTGTGATTTTCCTGAGGATTTTTCTGGAGTTTAACTGAAGAACGAAGACGGAGTTTGATAGTTCGGACACGACATCGACGACGGATTTGTTTCTTATCTTTTATTTAATTCTGAACATGTTTGGATTTATTATTTAATGTTTTCAGAATTTTATTATGAACTAATTTTTATAGTCTAGAGTCAGATGGAACCTGGTGTAGACGCTTTCATGAATTTTTGATTTTATTGAATTGGATTTCTTCTAGATTAATTGTTTTTTTCTAGAATTGATGGTCTTTTCAATTATCTGATCAAAAATTGATTTGTTATATTTATTTGAAGTCATTGCTCGGGAGAGGGGATTTTGAATAGGACATTAGAAACTACACTGCTTATTATTTATACAGCTCGGGAGAGTGTATAATTTTAACAGAGCTTTTAAAAAGAACATTGTTTTGTGCTAGATCACTGCGATAAATTCTTAATAGGAATATTGGAATTGAATTGTAGTTGATAAACATTATTTGTTGCTCGGGAGAGGGAAATAATATACGTAAGTGTTCTTGGTTATTAATTGATTGGAATTCATGAAGATTAATTAATTAGGATTGATTGTTGTTGAAACCAGGTGAAATCTATACCTCTAGACCATTTTTCTCTGATTGATTTTTAATTTGAAAGTTGTGTGCGTGCTTTTAAATCTCTTAATTATTTTATTTTTATTGCAAAGTTCTCAAAGTTTGATTTTCTAGATAAAGTTTAGACTATTTTAATTACAAGTACTAAATATTTTTATTTTACTCCCTGTGGGATCGATATCTGAATTATTCACTATATTAAAACTTGACACTCGTACACTTGCGAGGAAATTTTACAACAACTATGATGAAACCTTTTCACCAGTCGCAATGTTCAAATCCATAAGAATCCTTATTGCCATAGCAGCTTGGTATGACTATGAGATATGGCAAATGGATGTGAAGACTGCATTTCTTAATGGAAACATTAAGGAAGAGATTTATATGATGCAGCCTGAGGGATTCACATCCATGGGAAGCGAGCATAAGGTATGCAAGCTTCAGAGATCAATTTATGGTCTCAAACAGGCATCAAGAAGTTTGAACCAGAAATTTGATGAAACAATAAAAGACTTTGGTTTCATCAAGAACCCAGAGGAACCATGCGCGTACAAGAAAGTAGTTAAGGATGCTGTGACGTTCTTAGTGCTTTTTGTTGATGACATTATACTCATTGGGAATGATGTAGGGATGTTGCAGTCAACAAAGATACGGTTATCAGGTAGATTCTTGATGAAGGACTTAGGTGAGGCGTCCTATATTCTAGGAATACAGATCTATAGAGATATATCTAAGAGAATGATATGACTCACTCAAGCTACCTACATCGACACTATATTGAAGAGGTTCTCTATGGATGAGTCCAAGAGAGGACATCTACCTATGTGTCATGGAGTTTCTTTATCCAAGTCTATGTCTCCCAAGACTGACGAAGAGATAGAGAAAATGACACACATACCATATGCATTAGAAATAGGTAGTATCATGTATGGGATGATATCTACCAGACCGGATGTAGCTTTTGCTCTGAGTGTCACGAGCAGATATCAGGCCAATCCCGATCAAATGCATTGGGAAGCTGTGAAGGATATTCTAAAGTACATGAGAAGGACTAAGAATATATTCATGGTTTATGGGGAAAGAGAATTGAAATTGGAAGGCTATACCGACTCTAGCTTCCAAAGTGACGTGGATGAATCGAAGTCAACCTCTGGATTTGTATTCATGCTCAATGGCGGTGCTGTCTCTTTGAAGAGTTCCAAGCAGGACACCACAGCGGATTCCACAACTGAGGCAGAATACATTGCAGTATCAGCTGCTGCTAAAGAGGCCGTTTGGATGAGGAATTTCGTCCAAGAGTTGGGCGTAATTCCTGAAGCTGTTGGTCCAGTCCCGGTGTACTGTGACAACACTGGTGCCATTGCTCAGGCAAAGGAACCAAGGTCTCCTCAAAGATCCAAACACATACTGAGAAAATACCACATCATCCGGGAGATCGTGGAAAGAGGAGATATCACTGTCGAGAGAGTGGCCTCTGCAGACAATATTGCTGATCCACTTACTAAGCCCTTGCCAGGACCATTGTTTTACAAACATCGCGAAGCAATGGGACTACGTAGTATGACTAGTTGGCTATAGGGCAAGTGGGAGATTGAAAGAGTTGATTCCCCGCTAGCCAAGTTGTGGCTAAGGGCTTTGAGAGTCTCTTATTGTAAACAATATTTGTTTAATATAATTTACATTCATTAATGACATTTTCTTTATCTTTCTTCATAATGTTATATTGTGATATACTATTGTTGTTTTGATAAAGACCATTAATATACTATAGTGTAAGTAAGATGAGATAGTGAATAAAGAGAGATCACTATCATGAAACACATCATATAGTCACTGTATATTCTAAACAGTTCATAGTCAATTGAGCCGTCCGCAAATAAGGATAAGGATCGCTCAAGATCGAGACTAGCATTTGCGATGCCAAGTACCACGTTTCATTGGTATGGAACATATGTTCAAAGCATGCAAATGGATATTCATATGATGAATGATCGAACTACCCTATTCGGACTTTCCAAGTGGCTATTATTAATTGAGTGGATAAGTCCGCGGTTTTGGTTGTACACCATTAGTCCTTACTACTTGAAACATCATGGAGACTCTATATGCTAGTACTATACTTTGACTCGTTTACCGACTCTATGAGGGTCATCAGGTGTCGGGATTGGGTATAGTTACGACACATATAGGAGTCGATGCTTTGTTGTCAAGGATTCACCACACTCTTGCGAGTGTGGATATCCTATGCGATCTGAGGAGATATTAATGTGACAAATCTTTGGCTAGAGTACTCGATGTGATTTAGTTTACTTGGTTTCCTAGTAGCACATGCGATGTCACTATTTGATTTTCAAGATGCATTGCATAGTTATCGAATCTCGAACGACTCTCGATGTACCAATGGTTGTTGATTCGATTGGGATATATGGATGTAGGGACCGTATTGTACGCTAACCAAAACCTACTGGTTCTTGCAGGCACTATCAGTGATACCTAGGGAATCATGGGGCAATGTTGCTAGGCGCTCTTACCATGATTCGATGGATAAGTCGGAAATTGTTGTTCCGAGTCACAAGGAGTTGTGAGCCCACGGCTAGCTGTATCCCTGAACCAATGAGGGTCACACAAGTAATGGTTTACTAATCCCCGTTGAGATAGTTAAATTTAAAGAGTTAAATTTAGCGAAAGAGAAGTTGGACTTCTTAACTAAAGAGAAGTTCGGGTCGAGAAAATTTCGGGTTGGGATTTTTTCGGGACGACAAGGGTCGGGATTTCGGGAATTTTTTTCACCCCTAATATCAAGTGTGAGAGTTTACTAGTTTTTCTTAATTATTTAAATTTTATTAAAATAAATTCTATATTTAATTTTCTTAATAAAGTTTAGACTATTTTAATTACAAGTACTATATAATTTTTAATACATACTCCTCGTGATAACGATACTCTATTCACTCTATATTAATACTTGACAATCGTGCGCTTGCGAGCATAAAATACGCAACAATTTTTTGGCGCCGTTTCTGGGGAGTATTTTTATTGAATTTATATCTGTCTTGTTACCAATTATTCTTGATTTTAATTTAGAGTTTTCTCTTTACTTTTTGTTAGTTACTGATTTGTTTTGGTTTCTTTGGTTTGTAGTGTATGCGAAGATCTCAAAGCGTTGATTCTCTACTTTTAGATCCTGAGATCGAAAGAAATGCTACAGCATTACGTAAAGCAAGAAGATAAGAGTTGAAAAAGATGGCTGAGAATAATCCACATCCTTTGGTATTAATTAGAGATCACTTCAGGCCTGTAGTCTAAGCTCACTATTTTGGCATAGCTTGTGGAACAATCAATGCATACAATTTCGAGCTGAAGCTAGCCTGCACTCATCAACATGGTTCAGCAGAACCAGCTCAATGGAAGTGCTACTGCTGATCCTCATCTGCATCTAAGAAAATTTTTGGAGATTACGGACTTGATAAAAATTAATGGAGTTTATGATGATATTATTAGACTGCATTTGTTTCCATTTTATCTCAGGGATCAGGCACGTGTTGGCTTCAATCACTACCACTAGGGAGCATAAATACTTGGGAGGATATGTCGATGAAATTTATTGTAAAATATTTTCCTCCTACAAAGTACACCCAATTGAAGATAGAGATTAGCTATTTGAGGCTGCATGATGCTGAGCAACTATATGAAGCATGGGAGCATTACAAGGATTTTCTCAGGAGATGCCCAAATCATAACTCTGCTGATTGGTAGCAGATTAAATTTTTTATAATGGACTGAATGTGCCTAAAAGGATTTTGTGGATTCAGAAGCTGGTGGTACAATATTTGCAAAGGATCTTGCTGAGGAGTATGAGATGCTAGAACAAATGACTATCAACAGCTTTTAGTGGCCGAGTGAATGAGCTGGTATTCATAAATCAGCCAGAGTTTATGCAGTGGATCCTCTCACTTATTTATCTTCTCAAGTCTCGGCATTGACTTCACAGATAACGGCTATGAGTACTAGAACTTCTGAAGGTAAGGCTGTAACTTTTGCAGAGTCGCACGCTCCTAATGAGGACCAATACATTAACACTAGAGGGTATGGAGGATATCGATGTAACTTTTTCCAAATTCATATAATCCTGATTTGCGTAACCATGAAAAGTTTTTTATGAAAATAACAAGAATGTATTGAAACCACCTCCGGGATTTAATACAAATAAGAGAGAAGGGAGACCATCTTCAGAGGACATGGTTAGTACTTTTGTTGCGGAGCCTTGAAAATGAATGGAAATGATGGATTCCCGTCTGGATAGCTTGGAGATGCATATGAGCAATATGGGTGCCATGATGAAATCTATGGAGACAAAAATTGGGCAGCTGGAAAATGCACTGAAAGATAAAAACAAAGGTCAGTTCCAGATTAATACTGAGGTGAATCCATTAGAACCTTGTAAAGCCATATCATTGAGAAGTGAAAGAGAAGTTGGAGTCAATGAACCAAAATCTGAATTGGAGAAGGAGGAGAAGAAAGTGTAAGAGGCTGAATTTGGTGAGAGCAATCCTATGAAGTTGAAGAGTGAGCCTAAAGAGAAACCTATGCTTAAGACAAAACTTCCTTATCCTCATAGATTCAAGAAGAAAGCGTTGGATGAACAATTTCCCAATTTTCTTGAGATTTTTAAGAAACTTAACATTAATATTCCATTCGTCGATGCTTTGCTGCAAATGCCAAATTATGCAAAATGTTTGGAAGAGGTAATGTCTAGGAAGCGGAAGTTGGAGGAGTTTGAGACAGTGAATTTAACTGAGGAGTGCAGCGCTTTACTGCAAAAGAAGCTACCACAAAAATTAAAAGATCCATAGAGTTTTACTATTCCTTGCACTATTGGTTCTTCTAATTTTAATAAAGCACTTTGTGATTTAGGAGCTAACATTAATTTAATGTCTTTGTCTGTTTTCATGAGCTTTGGACTTGGTGAGGTGAGGCCCACGACAATCGCATTGCAGTTAGATGATAGATCGCTCACATATCCGCGTGGAATCATCGGGGATGTTCTGGTAAAGATAGATAAGTTTATTTTTCCTGCGGATTTTGTGGTGCAAGATATGGAGGAGGATGCCAATATGCCTTTGATTTTGGGGAGACCGTTCTTGACTACTGCTGAATCCAAGATCGATGTAAAAAAAGGAGATTTGTCGATGGGAGTTGACAGTGAGAAGGTAATTTTTAATTTATTCAAGGAGATTGGCAATCCATCCAAAGAAATGGTGTTCATGATCGATCAAGTAAAACAAATGGAAAGCTGTCGCAAAGTTGTTAGTGCTGTAGAAATGCCAAAAGTGAAGGATCCGCCTATGATAAAGAAAAAGAAGAAAAATAAATCAAAGATCAAAAGGGTCGTTGAATATGTTTGGAGGGTGAAAGAGAAAGGAAAAACCTCCAACAAAGTGGAAATGGGCTAGAATTGGCATATAGTCGGGTTATGAAATATAAACTAAGTGCTTCTTGGGAGGCAACCCAAGCTATTTTTTTCTATTTTCTTTATTTTTATTTTTTTAGTTGTTTTTCTTTCATATTTTGTTTTATGATGACATTAGACATCAATAATAATTTTGCGCTGTGTAGGTAAAAATTGTGAAGCTGCAAGAGTTTAGGCTCCACCCTTGACGAAGAGTAATGGATGATCAAGATGGTGCTGAGTACTGACGCTCGGTGCTCAAGGTACGTGTCCCTTGTTTTTATTTACTACTGTACATTGGGGACAATGCACATATTTAAGTTTGGAGGGATTACGGTGTGCAAAAATTTGAAAAATTTTGATGAGTTATTTTTAAAGTGAGTTGGTATCTGTTTGAGTTTTGGTGAGTCAAAGGCAGGATGTTGTAAATGTGTTGGCCTATGATGAAAAATAATTTTTATGCTGAAAAATTCAGTGTTAGCTATATTTAATATTGATTTCTAACACATATGCACAAATGCCATGATTTTCGATACTCCTCGCAATTAGATAACAATTATGTTGATTTGTTATGTGGATTAGATGAATTGATTCTTAACTCTTGTGACTTTTTCTTGAGACAGAGGTAGATTTATATGAACATGAAAATGATTTAGGCAATCTTGCTGAGTTCATTGAGCCTTTTTTTAACAATTATTCATTTGTTAGCCTCAATATGAAATTCCAAAACCAAAAATGAACAGCTAAAAAGCAAAAGAAAAAGCAAAAGAAAAAGTGTAATAGTGGAGAAAGTAAGGTGATGGGAGACCTTGAAAAAAAATGTATTGAAATTCTAATCTAAAAACAAGGCAAAAAATATGTAGAATGTATGGAGTAGAAGGAACCCAAGATCAATATCTGCCAATGCAATGCAAATGATAAACTCAACTACTCAATACTTCCCAAATTAAAAAATCCAATCCCTTTGCTTGAATCTTGAGTTCTTGATTACCATTGATATATATCTGGATACTTATCTTCTGCTTAATTTGCTTAAACCAAATGTTAACCCAAAAAGTTCTTTTGATCTTTGCAAATAAAGGTTGCACTTGGTTGAGAGTATTTTGAAACTTGAGAGCGGATTTAATAAATTTATGAAGCTTACGGATTGCAAGATTTTATCGAAAGTTAGGTTGGTAGATGAGATTGACAAATCACAGACACACATGAGAACTCTTTAAAAAATTATCCAACATGTTGATTGAATTATGGAATATAAAATTAGGAGGCCGATTATATTACACATTATTGTTTTGCTCGGGGCTAGCAAAAGTCTAAGTTTGGAAAAATTTGATAAGTGCATTATATGCACTTAATTTACATATGATTTGAATTGGAATTCTTGATGTATCGAGCGGGATTTATGCGTATTTGTTGTCATTTTTGTGATATGAAAGGATTGGAAGTTAAGTACCGAGAAGAGCCGGAAGAAGGAATAACAAAGCCGCAAGTTTTCAAAATTTATATGAGATTTTAGAGAGATCTAAATCTAATCTCTCACCATTCATAATAAAGTTCAAGATGTTTTAAAGTTGCTATAAAAATTTCAGCTCGATCCGACGGTTAGAACGTGAGATATGATTTTTTGAAGAATACTTCTCGCTGGAATGAGGAGCAGTAGCGCTGGTTTGACGAGAAGAAGGAGCTGTTGCGCTGTTTGGAAGAGCAGCTGCGCCCTAGAAGCTACTTTGGAAGAGCTTAAGTGCTTAAGAGAAGGGCAGAGTGCTTCAAGATAGGAAAGCAAAGAGCAGAAGCGCTAAGATGGATGAGCAGAAGCGCAATAAGAAAAGAAGAAGAAGCGCTTCAATGCAAACGTGGAAGAGCTTATGCGCTCAAGGTTCTCTTTATTTTTTTATTTCATGAAAATTTGTCCGTAAATATATATTTAATTTATTTTCTTATAAATCATACTTATATATCTAATAAAAATGCATGCATGAATTAAATATATATTTACGGACATTTATTTTTCCAAGAACTTATTCGAGCTACTAACCACTAGACTTAAACTAAAAAATTTCTAGACTGGCCCAAAAACCCAAAAGCCCAACCTGACCTGACCCATTAAGCTTCATGGGCCCCCAGGCCCATGAGAAACTAATGGGCTTACTAAAAACATAATTTAGGCCCATCAACTTATTAACACAAAGTTAAATTAATAAAATTATTAACTAATCATTAAGGGAAATTTGCTCAAAAATCCCCAAATGCAAACATGTTTTGCTTTGGGGTCCCTAGTCATAAAATATGGTACAAAACAATACAAGACGTGGTACAAAACCATACAAGATGTGGTACAACTTAACAAAAATTATGGTACAAAAAAGTGGCTAGGAAGTGCAGAGCAAAACATGTTTGCATTGATTTTTGAGCAATTTGCACAACCATATAACCATTAACTTATAAATTTGACCGATTAAAATACTAAACCCGACACAACTTGGCCCAATAATTCTCATGGATTACACGGCCCACGACAAATTAGTGGGCTCACCTCAAGAATTATTTAAGCCCAAAATTAATTTTTAATTAGTCTAATTAATTAATTAAGTCAAGCCCAAACCCATTAATTATTAACTTAATCTCTTATTTAATTTAAAATAAAATACCCGAGCCCAACTAATATAACCCAGACCCGGACCAAAATAACTCGACCCATTATATTTTAGACCCAACCCGGACTCGAAAAGCGGAGCCCGGCCTGCCAAAACACAAGACACAACCCTAGCTTACCTCTCCCTAAGCCCAACTCGAGGCAGCCCTAAGCGGCTTCAGAAAATCTGATCGTGCTGCCTGCTCAAACCATCTTTGACCATGAAACCACTGCCCATGCTTAGCCAACATCCAGGCGGTTCGAACCCAACAAATTTAACCTCAAACGGAGCTCTGTAGAAGGAGAACAAACCAAAACAATCACACTCTAGTTTCTGCTCGCGTGCAGAACGCAACCACCGCATTCCGGCCGTTCGGCCACCTAGATCCGGTCAGTACCGGTCGGGGCACTACATGGAAAAGCTTTCCTAAGGTCTTGGGGTTCTAACCCAACTGGAATCACCCTAAAACATGCCCTGTGGACCGCGAACGATCCAATCTCCCAATGCAACCTCGCTCAACCTGCGCAATCTGCTGCACATCAGGAGATATGCCTCGATTCCAGCCCTTTCCAGCCTGAACCACCCATCCAAAACAGACCCTAAGGACCCTATCTCGACCCTTGAATCATTGGTTAGCCCCTCCAACAGCCCTTGGATCAGAAACTTGCAAAAACAAGTCATCATGTCATAAAAACATGAATAACTATGCAAGTTTAGGATGAGGGAGGCGACTAGAAGGTTTTTACGTAGGTTAAGGGGTAGGGTTTAGGTTAATTCTTTAATAAAAACAATTTTAGGATAATATATAATTATTAAACTAATTAAATAACTTAAAGCTCTTAAACACAATCATAAATCTGATATTTAACCTTAAATCCCGAAATACAAAATAAAAGGATTTTTAAAGGTTAATAAAAGTCATTAAAATGACTTATTTTAGGTAAAAACGGGCACACAGACACACACACACACACACACACACACACACATATATATATATATATATATATAAATACCATAATTTTCTTAAAATCATACCATAAAATAATATTTTAAGGCTCCTAAAAATCTCATAAAATATTTTGGGTGAAAACTAACATCTCGTCCATCCACGGTCCCGCCTACGTGATCATAAAATAATTTTCTCAATTAAACTCATAAATTAAAACCTAGCGGTTTAAATGCTGAAATAATATTTAAAACATGAAATTAAATCACATAATTCACATAATATCCCATAAAAGCAATTTAAAACATTTTCACATTATTTTAAAAATATTAAATCTCCTAGTTATGCATGCGAATTTACGTGACGAATTTCTGGGCTTTACAAAACGTGAGAAATTGAGAGAGATTAGAAGGCTGGGAATTCTAAACCAGAAGCAGAGAACTTGAAGAACAACAATATGAAAGACGAAGATAACGTAACTGGGGACAGAGTCGCGTTTTTTGGATTTGTTATTTTTTTTACTTAATCTTTTAAATTCCAATGTGATGTCTAGTTTGAAGAACATGATTTATTTTTGATTATTTTTTTATCATGAACTAAAATTTTTAAGTCTAGATGATGATCTAGCTTAGTAGAGGCAACTTCTATGACTTTTTGATTTATTTGATTGAATTCCCTTACTAGAATTTTTTGTCTTTCAATTACTTTATTAATAATTGAATTGTCATATTTATTTGAAATCGGTGCTCGGGAGAGGGTATTTTGAATAGAATCATTAGAAAATACACTGTTATTGTTTATATAGCTCGGAAGAGTGTATAACTTTCACAGAACTTTTGAAAGAACATCATTTATCACATATAATTAAGCTTAGATTTTTAGCAGGGATATTGGAATCGAATCTTAATTGATACATTATATTTGTTGCTCGGGATAGGGAAATAGAAACACTTAAGTGTTCTTGGCTATTAAATAAACGGATTTCATAAGCATAAATTAATTAGAAGTAGTCTTTGTCGAATCTAAGTGATATCAAACCCTCTAGACTTTTTATCTCAGTGATATTTATCTCAATTGTGTGAGTTCTTCACTAGTTTTTCTTAATTATTTAAATTTGAATAACAAAAATTCTCTATTTAATTTTGTAAATAAATTTTAGACTATTTTAATTACAAGCACTATATAATTTTCAATACATACTCCTCGTGAGAATGATACTATATTCACTCTATATTAAAACTTGATAATCGTGCTCTTGCGAGCATAAAATACGCAACATAGGGATCAAAATTTCCGATCGTGGTCTATAAATAGGGGGTCGAGGGCCTCATTTTATTCACTCATTCCTACAGTTTTCTCTTGATTCTAGCTAGATTTTAGGGGTTTTTGGGCGATGTATTCAAGGGTTAGGCGGTGACAAAGCGCTACCGGGATCGTATCAAAGTTGTTTCTAAGTTTTGAGGCCATCTTCATCAAAGGGTTGACTACGGACACAGGTATATCACGAGATTCTGATTATCTTCAGTGAGTAGCTATTAGTCTAGTTAATCTTTTAGTAGACGTTTAGTGATATGTTGATTATCTAGTTATAGGCTTGGACTAAAGAGCCAGTATCGCTAGGTTGCTCATTCTGAGGTAATGACGTACTATCCGAAATACCCTGGTTGAATATGCATGTTCTATGTTTGCATGATTTATATGGCATGGCTTATGTGCATTTATTATGTCACGAATATTATGTTGCATGCATTATCACGTTTAGCCTATACCTTGACATTACCTGTATAGGGGTTGCTCAGCCCCGAGGTTTTTGTGGATGGATGTCGTGGATTTTCGTCCGGATATTCCACTTATTTCTTATGGTATTGGAGTACCTCCTGATGTGACGATCCAGTGTTCTACTTACCATGACGCTATTTGTTGAGAAAGAGTTTCTACCGTGATAGGTTTTTTGTACCCGTTCATTTGAATTTAGCATTCATAGCATGTGTATACTCATACTTTCACACAGAGCGTTGTTAGCTCACGTCCTCGGTTTTGGTTCTGGACACCCCATTCTACGGTTCAAGACTTAGGTTGGACGGACCGGGTGGTAGCGATCGTTGAGCAGCAGCAGGGTGGATTGTACTATTCCAGGTTTTCCTTGTGGATTTTAACATTATCTTCGATTGGGTTGTTTAAAAATTATCAGAATTTGTTTTTGGGACACATTGTATTCATGCCGGTAGTTTTTATTCGAACTGATTAAGTTTCCACTGGTTTATTTGACTATTGCACATTAAGTTATTTTTCATGCTTAAGCTTTTTATTTATTAGTGATTGCAGGACGGGTCAGACGATAGTTACGCGCTTCTGGGATTGTAGCGGTGTTGTGCCTAGAGTTTGAGGCCATTGGAGTGACCCGCTCCGAAATAACCTATATTTATGGTATCAGAGCATGCATTGAGATTTGGGATTTAGAAAAATAGTTTTGGGATTAATTTCTATTGCTTTTGTAGATGGCAGACCATGGATACGAGAGTCATGGAAGCATCGGTGAACGTTGGGATGTTGATGCAGAGCGAGAGCACCATCGAGGACCCCGTCACACCCATAATAAACACAAACGTTTAGATATGCATAAATTCATTCAGATGGGGATGAAACCCTTCATGGGAGGCGAATCTCAAGAGGATGCAGAGATCTGGCTTGAGAGGATGGAGAGTAGCTTTCAGGTTTTTTGTGTACAAAGGTGCAACCGATGGAGGATGTTAACTTCCTACTGGAAGAGAGTGCTAATAAGTGAAGGAAGTTCAATTATTCACCCATGTTGTTTGAGAGAGGCATAGCTACTTGGAATGAGTTTCGTAAAGAATTTAGAAAACTGCATTTTCCTCCGGCACTCCGCTAGGCTAAGACGAACGATCTCCCAAATTTGAAGCAGGCCAACAGGACGGTAAGCGAGTATCAGCAAAAGTTCTTTGACTTATTGTCGTTTTGCCCATATATTGCTACCAACTCTGAGGGCAAGTACGACCACTTTATTCAGGGCCTCAACACAAAGATCCATGAATGAGTGGCTGTTTGTGATGATCCGACGTCGTACGAGGGATTGGTTATGTAGTAACTCGTACCCTATTTTAAGTTATTTAAATGATAAAAATTATTAAGGGGTTACTAAACACATGATCATTGTATTAAAATATGAATTCTAGACTTAGGAAATCATGGTATGCTCGAAAGGTCCAAACTGAGTTCGGAAGATCCGAACTACACACAGTTCAGAAGCAACGAAGTTCTTCAGAAGCAAGGCAGATCGAAACGTCCGATCGTAGGAACGGAGCTTCCGATCGTGATCGGAAGGTCCGAAGACAGGACCGGAGCTTCTGATGACATGTACCGATGACTAATCCATGAAGTCTGACATGTGTATGACATGTAGAGATTGGAACGTAAGAACTCCGATCGGAACGTCCAATCTACGACATCCAATGATGTTCAAGCATGCAGAGATCAGAGCTTTTGATCCCCTGATCGGAGCTTCCGATATCATCCGAGATTGGGGCTATAAATAGGGGTCCTCAGGTGATAAATTAAATCACAAATTCCGAGTTTCCCTTCTTTGATCAGTATTATATTGAGGGCCTGACGGTATAAGTGAAGTGCTTCAGGAATAACATCCAGTTGAGAGTAGAAACTAGGGTTTCGACATCAGCGGGCTAACGACGGACGAAGGTATGGTCCGAGAATCCTATTTAATTTATAGGAGTATATGTTATCTTAGCTATGGCTAGTAGATCATGATTCGTGATATGATGTATATTTGACTGTAGGCTTGGAACCTAGACTATAATAGACTTGATATACTAATAGAGGTACGTAAGTACTGACTGAGATATCCAGCGAGTATACATGCTTATATGTTGCATTTATGTGACATGATTATGTGGCATGATATATATTTACTACTTTTATATTCATATGTCTTGTGCACATAGACGTTGAGCCTGTTTCCTTTGTGATTTCCATGATCATAGAGCTGCTCAGTTCTACAACTTCTTATATTTTTTGGCACCGGGAGTTACCGCGTGAGCGGATACTGATACTACGGTGATCTAGACGAGTGTGGATGTACCCCATGGTTTGATTCCTAGGTGGTACTACGCTCAGGGCGCCTAGTCTGAGCATGACTTGATAGATGACCAGATACCCAGTCATAACACTTGCATGCATAATATTTGTATGTTTACTCATATTTACGTACCGAGTGTTAGTTGTTCACGTCCTGGTTATATTCTTGACACCCCATTCCATGAGACAGATCTGAAGCTGGATGGGGCGAGTGGATCGAGTCAGGTTTAGCTGCAGGTTCAAGATGATCTGGAAGTTTTTACTACAGTTTGTATATATTTTTGGGAATAAATTTTTTTTGGTTTTACCGGTTGTATCTTGTCAATTTTCTTGTAATTATGGGATTTTAGTTTTCGTGCAATAAACTCTGTTTAAGTTTGATTAATTACTGTTATTTATATTAAGCTACTTTCATGTTTAAGACTGCTAGTTAGTAGGTGATCTGTGCGTGTCACTAAATTTATGGTATCAGATCATGCAAAAAGAAAACTTGGGTCTTTTGGGATTAGTAATCTGAATTAGTATTTGATTGATTGATAATCTTTGCAGTATTATGGCCGATCAAGGAGAGAATATTCATTTCTTAGGTCCTGCAGGAGCAGGAGATGCTCTGGGATAGAAACATGGACATCATTATCACCATCACCATGAGGGTCGACGTCGCTACATGATTAATAAGTTTCTACAGGTGGGGCCAAAACCCTTGGTGGGAGGCAAAAATCCTGAAGTTGCAGAGGATTGGATGGAAAGAATCAAAAGTACATTCTGAGTTTTTGATTGCACTCAGGAACAGAGGATGTGTAGTGACCCTTACCCGGATCACCTACTAAACAGAACTTATGCATGCAATTAACTTAATAAAACAGATATCAGAATAAAACTGCGGAAACCAATAACATTATACAATCCCAAGAAAAGGAATCTGTAATTATCCAATAATATACAACCAAATCGAATAGCTGTATAAACCCAAACAACAGTAATAAAGCCTAGACGAAGCTCCAGCTGGCCAACCACTGACTAGCCCCTCCTGGATCCACCCTCCTCGTCCAATCGCAAACCTGCCCCATGGAATAGGGTGTCCAGAAAATACAGAGTACGAGACGTGAGCATAAAACGCTCAGTGCGAGAGTATGAGTATACATGCATGCAAAGTGAACTCCCTATAGACTTGAGGTCAAGGATCAGATAACAGAGACAGACCGGGCCCTGGTATGTAGCACGCTGTGCCGTCGCTTCAGGAGGTGGCTCCCATACCGAGATAACCGTGGAAACACCGGACCCAAATCGATGGAAGTCCATCCACTGACAGGATAGGGTACAACCCTACTACAGACATCTCGAAGGAGATACAGCAAGATGCAAATGAATGCAGCATAATATCATGGCATATAAATCATGCAGTCACATAATACATGCATACTCAGTCAGGATATCTCGAACAGTACTTTCGTACCTCAAATACCAGGTAGGCACTACCAGCTCTAAGTCCAAGCCTAAAGTCCGCCTACACAGCGAAATGATACTACTATCATTACAGTGCTCTAAAAGCCTTAACTAAGCTATTGCATACTCCTAAATATTTATAGGAAGCAAAAGCTATACCTTCGTCCGTCGTTAGCCCTTTGATGTCGATGCCTCCAAAACTTGGGCACAACTCCGCTACGACTATCGAACGCCTCTCCGACCTCCGGACCAAGCCTAAGAAGACTAGAACAGCTCGAATATGA
This sequence comes from Henckelia pumila, assembly GCF_033568475.1. NCBI lineage: Eukaryota > Viridiplantae > Streptophyta > Magnoliopsida > Lamiales > Gesneriaceae > Henckelia > Henckelia pumila. The sequence continues at coordinate 102,756,035 of NC_133122.1, read as the reverse complement.
CTAGAAATAGAGAGAAAATCCGGAATTGGCAAGGAGAAATGAAATCTCGGCCTTCTATTTATAGACAACGATCGGAGCCTCCGATCCTCGATCGGAACGTCCGAACCTCGATCGGAACGTCCGATCCTGCCATCGGAGCTTCCGAAGATCCTGATCTGCCACGTGTCAAAATATCACTTGATGACTCCGGATAGGGGTGATCGGAGCCTCCGGTCCTGATCGGAGCTTCCGATCCAGCCACACGTCATGGATGACGTAATATCATCGGTGCCTCCGATCCTCATCGGAGCTTCCGATCCCGATCGGAGCTTCCGATCGTCCCTTCGGAGCTTCCGATCCGTCCAATCCCCAATTTATTTAATTAGCATTAATTCTTTAATTACTGAATTAGGGTTCGGGCTACTACATTCTCCCCCACTTAAGATATTTCGTCCTCGAAATCAGATCTTAAGTACCGAATGCAAATACAGAAATCAGAAACATTCTTTATTCAAACAAACGTTTACAGAGTTTGCAACTGAATACAACTTAAAGAATGAAATCAAAACAACTCAGGATGGTCTTTACGCATCCTGTCCTCAAGCTCCCAGGTAGCTTTCTCAGTGCCTCGGCGCTGCCACTGAACTAAAACCAAAGGAATGACTTTGTTCCGTAGAACCTTATCCTTATAATCAAGGATGCGAAGAGGTTTCTCAACATAAGTCAAATCCTTGTCTACCTGAACCTCAGACCGCTGCAGAATATGAGATTCATCCACCACATACCGTCGCAACAGAGATACGTGGAACACGTCGTGAATGCTGGATAGATGCGGTGGCAATGCTAGTCGATAAGCCAAATCGCCAATGCTCTCCAAGATCTCAAACGGACCGATAAATCTGGGAGACAACTTGCCCTTAAGGCCAAATCTGAGAATCTTGCGGAAAGGTGACACTCTCAGAAACACTTTCTCCCCGACCTCGAACTGCAAAGGCCTACGCTTGATATTAGCATAACTGGCCTGACGATCCTGTGCAGTCTTAATCCGTTTCTTGATTTGATCAACGATATCTATCGCCTGCTGGATAAACTCCGGTCCCTCAGCCTGTCTCTCCCCCACTTCTTCCCAGAAGAGTGGAGTACGACAACGTCGCCCATACAACGCCTCAAAAGGTGCCATCCCAATACTAGTGTGATAGCTGTTGTTGTAAGCGAACTCGATCAACGGCAAATGATCCTGCCAGGCTGAACCAAAATCCAAAACGCACGCTCTAAGCATATCCTCTAACGTACGGATAGTTCGCTCTGACTGACCATCAGTCTCTGGATGATAGGCTGTACTCAAACTGAGAGTAGTACCCATCGCACGCTGAACACTCCCCCAGAATCTAGAAGTAAACCTGGGGTCCCGATCGCTGACAATGCTCACAGGCACTCCATGAAGTCGAACGATCTCCTGAATGTACATCCGTGCCATGCGATCCACAGAGTACTCTCGGCTATAGGCAATGAAATGTGCTGACTTGGTGAGTCGGTCCACCACCACCCAGATAGCATCACAGTTCCTCGGGGATACCGGCAAATGGGTCACAAAGTCCATAGTGATAAACTCCCATTTCCATTCAGGAATAGGCAGACTGTGAAGAAATCCTCCAGGTCGTCGGTGCTCTGCCTTGACCTGTTGACACACCAAACATCTCGAAACAAACTGATAAACACTGCGTTTCATTCCCTTCCACCAGAAACGAGTACGTAGATCCTTGTACATCTTGTTGCTCCCAGGATGAATACTCAACTTAGTGCGATGTGCCTGAGACAAAATCTCCTCTCGCAACTCTTCATCCTGTGGAATCACAAGCCTACCAGACAAACACAGAAAGCCATCTGACTGATAATGAAATCCAGACGAGCTACCCTCGTTAGCTAGACGAGCTAAACGCTAGGTCTTCGAATCAGACATCTGAGCATCTCGGATCCGCGAGTACAAGGCTGGCTCAGATAATATCGCAAACATCTGGATACTCTGCATACCTTTCTTATGCTTGAAGGTATAACCTGAAGTACAACAGTCACTGATCGCACTAGACATCGAACAAGTCTGAAGTGCGGATAGTCGCACCTTGCGACTCAAAGCATCAGCGGTGAGATTAGCAGCTCCCGGATGGTACTTAATCTCGCAATCATAGTCCTTAAGCAAGTCCATCCAACGTCTCTGTCTCATGTTCAATTCTGCCTGAGTGAACAAATACTTGAGACTCTTATGGTCGGTGAAGATCTCAAATTTCTCGCCATAAAGATAATGACGCCAGATCTTCAAAGCGAACACAATGGCTGCTAACTCCAAATCATGGACTGGGTAGTTGTCCTCGTGAAGCTTCAGCTGTCTAGAAGCGTATGCGATCACATGCACATTCTGAGTCAGGACACAACCTAACCCCTGAAGAGAAGCATCCGTGTAAACTACATACCCTCCAGATCCTGATGGTAATGCTAACACCGGCGCAGAAGTCAACCGCCGTCGAAGCTCACGGAAATTCTCCTCACACTCGGAGGACCACTCGAAATCCACACCCTTGCGGGTAAGCTGCGTCAACGGTCGAGCTAACTGAGAGAAGTTCAGAATGAAGCGACGATAATACCCTGCTAGACCCAGAAAACTACGGATCTCAGCAACCGTCGTCGGACGCGACCAATTAAGTACCGCTTCAATCTTGCTTGGATCAACAGAAATCCCTTCCCTGGATATGATATGGCCAAGAAAGACCACTCTATCCATCCAGAACTCACACTTGCTCAGCTTGGCGTACAACTGCTCATCTCGAAGAGTCTGTAGTACCAACCGCAAGTGAGAAACATGCTCTTCCGTATTACGCGAATACACCAAGATGTCGTCAATGAAGACCACGACAAACTTGTCCAAATACTCCCTGAAGACACGGTTCATCAAATCCATGAATATAGCCGGCGCATTAGTCAAACCAAATGGCATCACTAGGAACTCGTAATGCCCATAGCGAGTACGGAATGCAGTCTTGGCTACGTCCTGGTCACGGACTCTCAACTGATGATACCCAGATCTCAAGTCAATCTTGGAGTAAATAGAAGTACCCTGCAGCTGATCAAACAAGTCATCAATACGAGGCAACGGATACTTGTTCTTCACAGTGACTCGATTCAGCTGCCGATAGTCAATGCACAGCCGCATCGACCCATCCTTCTTCTTCACGAAGAGAACAGGAGCTCCCCAAGGAGATACACTAGGACGAATGTACCCCTTGTCCAAAAGATCCTGTAGCTGATTCTTTAACTCACGCATCTCTGACGGAGCCAGACGATACGGTGCTCTAGAAATAGGCGAAGTACCCGACATCAACTCTATGCCAAACTCGACTTCCCTAGCAGGAGGAAAACCCGGAATCTCATCAGGAAACACATCTGGAAATTCATCCACAACAGGAATGCTCTCTATCCCAATACTCTCAGCGGACAAATCAACTGCATAGATAAGGTAGCCTTCCCCGCCAGACTCTAGAGCTCGACAGGCTCTCAAAGCTGATACCAAAGGCATCGGGGTCGCGCTCCCTCACCATAGAAAAACCAACTCTCACTCCCTTCCGGATGAAAGCGTACTAATCTCTGATAGCAGTCCACTGAAGCTCGATAGGTAGTCAGCACATCTATTCCCAGAATGCAATCAAAGTCGTCCATCGCCAGGACCATGAGATTCGCTAACAGAACGTTCCCTTCGAACTCTAAAGGGCAACCCATCACTAGACGCTTAGCCAAAGCAGATTGGCCCGTCGGGGTAGAAACAGACATCACTACGTCTAGTGCAATGCATGGTAATTTATGCCTCTTAACAAAACGTGCAGAAATGAAGGAATGAGATGCACCAGTGTCAATAAGTACAAGAGCAGGTATACCATAAAGCATAAATGTACCTGCGATGACTTTCTCATTCTCCTCCACAGCCTGATCATGTCTCAGGGCAAACACCTGGCCAGAAGCTCGTGGCCTCAAATGAGAACTCCCAGCAGACTGTCCTTGCGACCTCTGCTGTACGGTAGCCTGAGAACCAGATCCTGAACCAGATCCAGAACCGCCTCCCCCAGACAGTGGACAATCCCTCCGGATATGACCAGTCTCTCCACAACGGAAACAAGCTCCAGAAGCTCTGCGGCACTTGTCGGATGGATGGTTCTTCCCACAGTGATCACACTTGTCCTTCTTACCGAAATGGACAACACCTCCCGAACCAGAGGAAGAAGTAGACCCGGACTTCTTGAATGACTGGGCACGGGGGGCCAAAGAACTAGCAGGTCTCGACTGAGAGAAAGACCTGTTCCGCCGAATGCTGTCCTCCGCCTGGTGACAACGGCTCACCAAACCCTCGTAGGACATGTCATCACCAACCGCCACACGGTCATGGATCTCAGGGTTAAGGCCCTGAAGGAACAGATTATACTTCATCTCTGAGCTATCAGCAATCTCGGGGCAATAGGATAGCAGATCAAAGAACCTCTGCTGATACTCATCGATAGACATAGTTCCCTGTCGCAGACTCAGTAGCTCGCCTGCCTTCGACTGTCGGAGTGCAGGAGGAAAATACCGCTTTTGGAAAGCTGTGCGGAACTCGGCCCAGGTGGCCACTCCTCTCGCCGTAACAAAAGGTGCAGATGTAAACCTCCACCACCTGCGCGCACGCCCATCCAGAAGATAGCCAAGGGTCTCCACCTTCTGCTCATCAGTGCATTGGAAAGTCTGAAAAGTCGTTTCCATGCGGTCTAACCAGTTCTCCGCATCCTCCGGAGACTCACCTCCAACTAAGGGCTTAGGACCCATAGCTAAGAATCGACGCACAGTGAAACGCTTGTCGTCATGGTGACGATGACGCCGTTCTCGACGAGGCTCCCGGTCGGCATCACCCCAACGCCCACCAACACTGCCATGAGAACTCTGGTCGTCACGATTTGACATCTACAAAAATACCTCAAGATGAGACTAAATCCCAAGAAATCTTTTGCATGCTCTGATACCATAAATGTAGTGACCCTTACCCGGATCACCTACTAAACAGAACTTATGCATGCAATTAACTTAATAAAACAGATATCAGAATAAAACTGCGGAAACCAATAACATTATACAATCCCAAGAAAAGGAATCTGTAATTATCCAATAATATACAACCAAATCGAATAGCTGTATAAACCCAAACAACAGTAATAAAGCCTAGACGAAGCTCCAGCTGGCCAACCACTGACTAGGCCCTCCTGGATCCACCCTCCTCGTCCAATCGCAAACTTGCCCCATGGAATAGGGTGTCCAGAAAATACAGAGTACGAGACGTGAGCATAAAACGCTCAGTGCGAGAGTATGAGTATACATGCATGCAAAGTGAACTCCCTATAGACTCGAGGTCAAGGATCAGATAACAGAGACAGACCGGGCCCTGGTATGTAGCACGCTGTGCCGTCGCTTCAGGAGGTGGCTCCCATACCGAGATAACCGTGGAAACACCGAACCCAAATCGATGGAAGTCCATCCACTGACAGGATAGGGTACAACCCTACTACAGACATCTCGAAGGAGATACAGCAAGATGCAAATGAATGCAGCATAATATCATGGCATATAAATCATGCAGTCACATAATACATGCATACTCAGTCAGGATATCTCGAACAGTACTTTCGTACCTCAAATACCAGGTAGGCACTACCAGCTCTAAGTCCAAGCCTAAAGTCCGCCTACACAGCGAAATGATACTACTATCATTACAGTGCTCTAAAAGCCTTAACTAAGCTATTGCATACTCCTAAATATTTATAGGAAGCAAAAGCTATACCTTCGTCCGTCGTTAGCCCTTTGATGTCGATGCCTCCAAAACTTGGGCACAACTCCGCTACGACTATCGAACGCCTCTCCGACCTCCGGACCAAGCCTAAGAAGACTAGAACAGCTCTAATATGACTAGAAATAGGGAGGAAATCCAGAATTGGCAAGGAGAAATGAAATCTCGGCCTTCTATTTATAGACAACGATCGGAGCCTCCGATCCTCGATCGGAACGTCCGAACCTCGATCGGAACGTCCGATCCTGCCATCGGAGCTTCCGAAGATCCTGATCTGCCACGTGTCAAAATATCACTTGATGACTTCGGATAGGGGTGATCGGAGCCTCCGGTCCTGATCGGAGCTTCCGATCCAGCCACACGTCATGGATGACGTAATATCATCGGTGCCTCCGATCCTCATCGGAGCTTCCGATCGTCCCTTCGGAGCTTCCGATCCGTCCAATCCCCAATTTATTTAATTAGCATTAATTCTTTAATTACTCAATTAGGGTTCGGGCTACTACAGGATGGAAGTGCTTGAATTTGTTCTGGAAGACCGAGCACATAAATGGTGGGAAGCAAAGTCTAATCAGCTTCGTACTGAGAAAGGCCAGGTAACTTGGGAGGACTTTCGCCAGTAGTTCCGGAAGTTTTATTTTCCTCCAGATGTACGCCAGGCAAGAACTATGGAATTGCTTACTTTGAAGCAAGGGTCGATGTTTATCGACGAATATCAATAGAGATTCATAGATTTGTTGCCTTATAATCCTCATATCAATGCCAGTTATTAATCGAAAAATGACATGTTCTTGCAAGGGTTGAACCAGGAAATCTATGCACATGTGGTGATCTGTGACAATCCTACATCTTATGAAACTCTGGTTAACTAATGCCGACAAGTGGAGAACAATATAAGATAGGAAAAGATAATGATGCCAGCCCAGCCCAGTGGATCACTTGGACCCCGCTCAAAGTCATTCGAGAAGCAGGTTTCTAATTCTTTATCTACTTCTACTTCTTCTTCAGATTCTCATGGATTCTTTCGGTTTGGGAAGAAGAAGAAAGAGGGACGCTGTGATCACTGTGGACAATGACACCCGACGGAGAAATTCCGGAGGGTATCTAGAGCAAGTTTTATCTGCGACGAGAAGGGGCATCTGCACTGTGATTGTCTACGACGGATATAGGGCACTAGTTTTGGTGGAGCTAGTGGATCTCAGGGTTCTATCCAGCCATACTAGCTTCCAGCACCTCCAAATACTTCTAGCCTGCGACCCCGAACCCAGGGGCAGGTGTTTGCTCTCAGTCAGGATCAGGAAAGTGCTGAAAGTGACAAGATGCTAGCAGGTATTTTCTTATAATGTGGTATACTTGCTCTTGTATTTATTGATACAGGTGCATTACATTCATTCATATCTAGCCGGTTTGTCAAGAAATACCAGCTACCCTATTTATCCTTGGATCTGGACTTAGTGGTGTCTACTCCTATGGGTCGGGAAATTACAACTAAGCGCCTAGTGATGGGATGTTTGCTAGAATCTGAGGGTCATTTCTTGATTGCTAATTCAATGATATTAGCAATGTCTGACTTTGATTTCATCTTTGGAATTGATATGCTGACATTATATCATGCTATTGTTGACTGTTACCAAAGGCTGGTCTAGTTTCATAATAGTAACCCTTATCTAAAATTAATGATTAACCATGTGATCATGTTTTGATTTAGTAAAACATGATTAAAGAGATTTTAGATGTATTAAAAACCTTCATAAATGGACTCAGAATGATCGGAAATGGCCCGAAGGGTTGGGTGGAAAGGAAGAAACGTTGGGGAACAGATGCAATGTTCTGGCCAACTGATGTCACCCGTGAAATCGACAAGATGACTTCATTTATTACGACCGTGATGTGACAATCAGACGAAATGATAGTGGAATGGATGCAACGTTTGAGAACAAACGCAACGAACCTCGAAAGGACGTTATGTTCTCAGTCTATAAATAGAGGTGCCAAGGTTCATTTGCAACTCGCCCCTCTCCTCTCTTCTCTCTCTTTTCTTAGCCTTCTAACTTAGATCTTGGGATTTCTAGGCGTCCTATTGGGAATCCGGAAGTAGCAAAGCGATCCCGGCGTCGTAGCGGAGATGTGCCTATGTTTTGGGATAGTCACCACAAGTGGGCTAACGACGGACGCATGTATAGCTTTTGATTCCTAAAATTATTTGGGAGTATGCAATAGCTTAGTTAAGAATTTTAGAGCTTAATGAATGATGCATGGATATTTGCATTTTATAGCTGGTGATAAGCTTGGAACCTAGAGTGGGACTGCTAGGAACTGCTTGTAGTAAGGTACGTAAGTACTGACTGAGATAGCCAACATGATATATATTATATGTGTTGCATGAGTATTTGCTAAGTGTTTTATATGTTTTACAGCTTTAGCACATGCATGTTTTTACAGTAGACTGCATCTGGTATGATTTGAGTCATGAAAGTTTCCATAGGGAGCTTGTAACTCATCATGAACTCGAGGCGGGGATTGCTAGTTTCCATATGAACCAAGTGTCCTGTTTTGGATTCGAGTTAGGATTGGGGAGACTCAGCCCCTGGTTTGCTATCACTAGGAGCGAACACAACGGTGGAGTAGACGCTATAGTCGGTAGGAGAATATGGGAGCGGCTTCGCGGATTATGTAGCGACCCGACCCGGATCCACTACCTAATCAGAGTTAAGAGCATAAGTAAGCATGCATTAAATCAAATTGCTGCGGAAGACTAAATACAAGTAGACCGGCAAAATACAACCAGCTAATCAAACTCGATTTATACAACCCAATCGAATTACTTTAAATAAAACCTACAGCTAATCCTGCTGTCTTCAAGGTCACTGGCTACTCCAGGCTCCTGGTGCTCAATCCTGCACCTATACCTGCCCCATCGAATAGGGTATCCAGATTCACATAAAATACATGACGTGAGCTCTAAGCTCAATACGAAAGCACGGATAAACATACAAATATGATGCATGAAAATGACCGGGTATCCATATCTGGGATAACTGTATACAAACTGCTCAAACTGGCGCTTGGGATATAAGCTCGTCACATCGGGGTAGCTAACCACTGTGTGCGACCACTCATTCCCGAATCCCGGACGCAGACCACGGAGTCCTCGAGGTATCAGTACCTAAGGGTACTCGATATCAAACGTCCTAACAGGGCTGAGCAACCCTAACTGGCTCATCTCGAAAGATATACATATGTACAGGCACAAGATGATATGCACATGCCGCATAACAATAATAACATGCAAACACATAAATGCAACATATAAGCATGCATATCCGCTGGCAATCTCAGTCAGTACTTACGTACCTTTCTAAGGCAGTCCTAGTAGTCCCACTCTAGGTTCCAAGCCTATCAACAAGTCTACAATGCAAATACCCATGCATCATTCAATAAGCTCTAAAAGTTTTAACTAAGCTATTGCATACTCCTAAATAATTTAAGGAGACCAAAGCTATACTTGCGTCCGTCGTCAGCCCTTTGTTGTAGATAGCCTCAAAACTTGGCCACAACTCCGCTACGACGCCTGGATTTCTATGCCACTTCCGGATTCCCCACGGGACGCCTAGAATTCCTTAGATTTAAGTTAGAAGACTAAGGAATTGAGAGAGAAGAGAGGAATGGTGCACTTCAAAAATGAGCTCGGCACCCCCTATTTATAGACGGTGATCGGAGCTTCCGAACCGCGATCGGAATATCCGAACATGATCGGAACATCCGATCCTGCCATCGGAGCTTCCGATCTTGCATTATCCGCCACATGTCAAAATATCACTGGTTGACTTCGGATAGGGCGATCGGAGCTTCCGATCCCGATCGGAGTTTCCGATCCTGCCACACGTCATGCATGACGTAATATCAATCGGAGCTTCCGATCCTGCATCGGAGCTTCCAATTCTGCATCGGAGCTTCCGATCTCACCTTCAGATACCAAATTGGTTTAATTAACATAATTAATCTCTTAATTACCAATTTCGGTTACGGGGTACTACATTCTCCCCCACTTAAGATATTTCGTCCTCGAAAATAGATCTTAAGTACCGAATGCAATACAAGGTACAGAAACATTCCTTATTCAAATCAAATGTTACAACCGAATACAACTCAAAACTGAAATCAAAACAACCACTACAAGAAAAAAGGCCAAAGACAACGCTTTTTCCGCGTTGTTAATGTCCCCAAAAAAGCGTTGTCGTAGGCAGTGTTGTAAAAGACCATGCTCAAAGACAACGCGGAAAAAGCATTGTCGTTTCCAGAAATGACAACGCTTAAAAAGCGTTGTCTTATCTAAAAACGACAACGCTTTTTAAGAGTTGTCTTTTATAAAAAGCGTTGTCGTTTTTGGAAAAGACAACGCTTTTTAAGTGAAACGACAACGCTTAAAAAGCGTTGTCGTATCTAAAAATGACAACGCTTTTTAAGCATTGTCTTTTATAAAAAGCGTTGTCGTTTCTGAAAAAGACAACGCTTTTTAAGTGTCGTTGTATCTGGAAAAGACAACGCTTCAAATAAGCGTTGTCTTTTTTGGCATAGACAACGCTTTAAAAAGCGTTGTCTTTGTTCAAATAAAAAACAAAAAAAAAATTAATTCACAATTTTCAATATTATAAGTCACTCAAAATTCAAAAATTTGTAAAATAAAATTTAATATAGAGTCTTCCAATATTATAAATCATTCAAATAAAAAAATAATCGAATTCTAATTTAATGAACACTAGGAAAAAACTATGCATTAATCTCGAAAAACTTTGATTCCTTCCTTCAGCACATGCTAGCATCCCGAGCTTTCATAAAAGTCGCAACAATCTCTTTTCCTTTAATTTGTATCTTCATACTGTAAATTATTAAAAATAAAAACAAACATAAAAAAAATATGAATAGATTAAAATGAAAAGTAAACTTAAAAAGATATTTATCAGTAAAAGAACATGAACTAGGACATAAAATTATCATTAAGAAAAGTACTCTAATGTTAAGCAATTCAGTAACCCCTTCGAATCCCTTGAAATGTTATTGCATGCATTGTCTGGATGTCATATCGCTCACAGACCCTTGTTCCATTTTCAGTCCACCACATATCTGCCTCTTTCTATGTGAAGTATTTTCTACTATAGGAAACAACAAAACTGCTGAGTGGGGTGACCGAGGTAAACTAGTAAAAATTATAAACGACCGTCTCTAAGCAAAACTGCATCTTTAAGTTTATACACATCACTTATACAAGATTCAGATCATGAACACCATTCTAAGCAGAGAACTTAGAAAAGAAAAGAGTGATCGTCATGACACAATGAGAAGCATATAGTCACGCTTTCTCAGTTCACAACTTCAATATCTAAACCTTGTAGGATCCTAATAAGGCAAGTTAACAAAGAACATAATAAAGACATACATATTGCAACATAATATCACTACACATTACAAAAATATAATGGCAGTATGTTAAAGTGCTTACTTTATTCTCTAGGTACTCTTCCCTTGTTGAGAGTGACTGGATGAGCGTATGTCTTTCCTATAAACATTTGATTAGTCTTAATATAGTTCAGTCCCAGTAACAGAAGAGAATAAATAGCTCATGAAGCACTAAACTTCAGGTATTCTTTACCAAAGTATTGTTGGTTTTGCAATAATAAAGAGTTTATTTAAAGAATTGGTTGATTCAGAAGTAGCTTACATGTAAATATTAGAACACCTAGCACTCTGTTGCATAACAAAGATAATTTGATATATCAAATTAGCAAGGCCGAGCAATCCTTGAACGGGCAGCAATACTACTATGATTTTTCGTGTCTTTACCTGCAAATTAGCATGAATCCAGCTTCTCATAAATATTTGAGCGCTTCTTGGCAAAACAAAAACCACATTTCAGTTTCTTTCCATATATCTGCGAGGAAGTAAGTTGTGCACAAATCAGCTTTGGATTTTTTTTAAAAAAAAGTCACTATAGCGAATTGTGCATTCGATAAGCATTCCCAACATATAGAGTACTGAACGGAAGTTACTTGAATGAACAAAATTTATTCCCGAAGTAGAGCTGGCAAGCATATTAAGCATCATCGATACTAGACAACAGAAAATTAATTATTCTTAACCACAGTCGAGGAGAATACCAATTTGGAGAAACAAGCAGCTCTATTTGCATGGAATATTGATTGTATTTCAGTAGATGGAAGAACATCTTGGACAATTTGTATTGCAAATTCATATTTTGCTATTTCCTCCTTATATTGTCCAGCTTAAAATAAGGAATTACCCTCCAGTTTGGCGTCATTTGATTTCTCTAACACTGAAAAATTAATCTCAAACAAAATATAAAACACAAAAGGCAGAGCCACATAATCTGGCCTTCATCCCATATGCACAGGAGATTAGCTACTGCTTCCTCACCTGAACTAAGATGAAATTAAAGTATAAAACACAAACATCTTCAGTTTAGCTACACCTTTCTCACCTCGTGAAATAAAACACAAACATCTTCAGTTTATATAACATCAAAGAAACAGATGAGACAGAAGAAATCTAGTGACCCTTATAGTCGTTCTGGATGAATACAAAGAAGAAACTTATTCATTAAGCATGTTGTGTTTGCACCAGAGCACTATTGTTTTTTGCACATGTACCTCAAGAGAAAAAGAGTGTGTCAAGATCCAAGAATCAGGAGAGAATATTATTTTCAGACCAGAATTTAGGAAATTGAAAGGTGGAATTACTAAACGAAACAAAACTACTTCGAAGCTGATTCTCATTTCAACTTGAGATCACTTGTCAATTTTTTTAAAATTGACATTTTGTTGCTGATAAAAACACAACAATAAACATATATTTTCAAAAGGTAACGTAAAAAACATTCTCTAGATTCTCTAGAAAACCATCCTAGATAGTTGTCAATAAAGTAAAGACTTTTCTACTTACATATTGTAGCTGAGTTAAGTAGCCTCAAGTAGAAGAATTAATAGATTCCAGCCACTTCCACTGCATTGCAAATCTGCAGGGAAGAAACAGTAACAAGGAAAATAATATTTTCAGCAAAAAAATTATCTGAATTAATATTTTATGAATAAATAAAGAAATTATCAGAAGGCAACAAGAACAGATCGATCTGAAACTGCTCGGAATTAGAACTCAAAGCTCATGAATAATGACTATTTGGTAACATATTCGCCAAACGCCTTAATTGTGAGGTTTTGTGTAAAGTACTAGTTTTTTTTTTCAAATTCCTCTTCTGAATCAGAGTCATCATTCTTTTTCAAAGCTGCATCAGGTGCAGAATCATCTTTTTTTAAATTTTCCTACAAAATAGAAAATTACAGTACAACAGAAGAGAGAAAAAGAAGATCCAAGGAGAAAAGGAATCAAAAACAAAGCAAAATTGGCATATCAAGCGAACAATATATTTGAACGTTCTTACCTCAGAAACAGCACTCTCCTTGAAGTTGAATTTCTCAAAAACCTTTCTAAATTCCTCACTCAACTCACCATCTAATCCTGCTATCTCCGGCACATATTCAACCTATACTAGCGGTAAAGATTTGCATGAAACAGAATCAGGTCCCCTGCTTGCTGGTAATAGGCTTCTGAAGAGGCTTAAGTAAAGCCATGATTTCGGTAAATGATGGCCTTAGCTTCGGATCTCTACAAATTTTAAGAAAAGGGATAGCTAGTTTCACTTAATAAACAATTCCAATAGTCCCAAGAATTTTAATGCAAAATTGTGATTTCGCTGCTTTAGACAATGAAAGATCCTTTGCTATGATGACTCATCACATCAAGGTTCTATTGATGGCAATGCAATTTCAAGCAAGAACTAGTTCCAACACAGCATGTAAACGAGGCAAAATACATATAACACAAGCAATTTAAACAAAGATTAAAATATTAAGAAATTAAAATCTTCCGAGTCTGGACAAATCATCTTCCAAAGTAGAATGACACAATCGTTGAAGCTCATACGCCTCAAGTGCAGATTATTACTTCATATTTTTCAGTTGCTCTACAAGCTTCATTCTATTGGCTAGAACGTGCTTAAAGGCTGACGAAGATCCATACTTCTCGGTCATGAATAAGGCCACTCTACATGACATGTCTATGCTAATATGATGTATTTCTCATATAGTAGTCGATATCCCACCACAAACAGGTGGTATGATAGTCCTTATGGTAATCACTCTTCCACACCACCAACTGATGTTGCGTGATGCATATCTTCGATAGTAAAGTCACTTGAGATTATATATAAGCTAGTGATAATCAAAATTGAAGTTATGAAGACGCAAAGCAAGTCAAAACTGCTCCAAGTTTCTTTTTTAAAAAGATATACACTTTAGCAGAAAACTTGTCAACGGGTTTAACATTAAGCTTAAGACACAGAAACTTTATTCCAATCCTTCTTCTCGGCATACGGGCATAGTGATGGTAATCTTTAAAGCTTCTCTATTTTCTTCAGAACCTTTACGACTCTAATACCATATGAAAAATAGGAGAATTTGGTGGAAGCACATGTTATTGGTGTTTTGTTGATATGGAAATTGCAAATACACGAGCTATTTTGTAGACTAAAATAACTAGATCTACAGTTAATCAAATGAATCTAACATGCTAATATAACTGAGAAAAATCCTAGTTACATCTAACAAATAACAATAATTTATTTTTTTATATAAGATAATATAGTCTTCAACAATTCATCATGACCAATTTCCCCTTCAAGTTTCTTAATCATGCAAAACTCCACAGAATTGTTCACTAGAATCGTGTTTCAAAATTATTAACTTTCTATTTGTCATTATATTTCACTTTTAAGGCAACAGAGCGAGCGCAGTCGCATTTGTAATGAAACTGTTCAGTGTTTTATGTTTTAAAATCTCAATAGCCAAAAGAGGTTCATCAAAGAAAGTCTGTTAGAGGCTGAGATATAGTAAATATACCTTTCCAAACAAGGTAATATCTAATGAGAGGGTGGGCATCCTTATTAAAAAAAAAACAGCTTGGGTCACAGGTAGGTCCATACTTAGTCAACTATTGCAATCAGAGTAGTAAGACTCTCGAGAATCTCTTTAAGGCAAGTAATATAAAGCAATCACGACCAATACAGTAAGAATGAAATGGAAGAGAAGCAAACTGAAAGAAAAATCACTCACGTTTGCCAGCATTTCCTGATTATATCGGCTACAACTGGATCCATGTTATCTGGTATTTCAAGACGTCGATACTGAAATCCAACAGCACCAACAACTTGCATTGGGTTCATTCCTCCCCAAGGTTGCTGCAAAGTGAAAAGCTCCCATAATATGACACCAAAACTATAAACATCGAATCTGCACCGAGTCAATCAACCGTCAAATCAAATCGAGATTTATTTGATGATGCATTATTTTTATGACCACGTGACTAACTAAGAGCAGACATACTTATCATTTGATGGTTCATTTCTTAGAATTTCTGGTGCCATCCATTCTGCCTGAAGAAAGAGGATCATCAGAAGATCATCAGAGTTGTTGCTCACAGTTGCATTTATAGAAACCACCACTAGCAATAAGAAGTTGTGAGATGAATTTCAACTTCCAAGAGCTGAATCGAGAGAACAGGTAACAGAACAAAGGCATTTGTGAAAGCAGCGAAAAATGAACAAGAAAGTTGCCTTTTAAACCCTTAATTGATTTCCTAATGAATCAACACCAGTACATCAAGTTTTTCGAATTGAGCCAAAAATAAAAACATTTTCCACTCGAAAAGCCATTCATTGACAAAATTTCAGTTGTTCTTCTCATGAATACAGTAAGCATAATATCGTGAGAAGAAAGGAAGTTCGAAGCCTAACAGTGAATCTGCTCCAAATAACAAAAAAGTTAAGAGAATGTCAAGCAGCAGGGAAAAACATGAACTAAGAATATGTTAACAGATAAGAAAGCACACAAGAAGAAAACTAGGCGGAAATACCCTCAAGATCAAGCAAGGCGAAGTACCTCAATGCAATCTCAAATCTGAAACTGCTCGGAATTAGAACTCAAAGCTCAGCAGTTAACAAGCTTCTCAGTCTCTGAATCATCGTCCAAACACAGCAATGAACACCTCCAAATACCATAAAGTCAAAGAAGAAGATGCAGCAGCAACAATGGCGATTCCCGCCAAGCTTTGATAATCTGCAACTCGAGTAGCAGTTTAAATCCAGTACTTGGAACAATATACCCAGTACAAAATCTTCACAACCCACGAATAATCAGAGAAAACGAGCAAGAGATAAAGCAGATGACCCAAAATCAGAACAAGCCGTCACTTTCTCCCCCTCGTCGCCCAAGTTTAAACAGAGCAAGGTAGATCCGAAGTCTTCGCAAACTCTTCAACTACAAGAACAGAAACAATCGATGAATGATGGGAAAAGCAGAAGAATAGGGAGAAATAACCATTAACGGTTTGTCAAATTGTAATTGAAAGAGCTCAACAAGAAAGGGAATCGCGATGGAAGGGCTTGGGGATTTAGGGTTAATTTTTTAGACGTTTAAAGAGGGACGCGAAGAAGGGTTTGGAAATTTTTGGGTTTTTTAGGTTAAGGCAAAAAACATAAGTAATTTCAATTTTTATTTATTATTTAAAATTAAAAAAATGATTTATCTACAACACTTTTTAAAAAGTGTTGTAGTACATATAAAAAATAACGCTCAAAGACAACGCTTTTTTAAAGCGTTGTCTTAGACCTAAAAAAACGCTTAAAGACAACGCTTTTTTAAAAAAGCGTTGTCTTTTATGAATTTTAAAAAAATAACGACAACACTTTTCCTTAAAAGCGTTGTAATTTAAAAAAAGACAACACTTTTTACCAAAAGCGTTGTCTTTTAAGTGTTGTGTTTGAGCATTTTTGTTGTAGTGAACTCAGGATGGTCTTCACGCATCCTTTCTTCAAGCTCCCAAGTAGCTTTCTCAGTGCCTCGGCGCTGCCACTGAACTAAAACCAAAGGAATGACTTTGTTCCATAAAACCTTATCCTTATAATCCAGGATACGAATAGGTTTCTCAGCATAGGTCAAATCCTTGCTCACTTGAACCTCAGACCGCTGCAGAATATGAGACTCATCCGCCACATACCGTTGCAACAGTGATACGTGGAACACGTCGTGAATACTGGAAAGATGCGGTGGCAAAGCTAGTCGATAAGCGAAATCGCCAGTGTTCTCCAAGATCTCAAACGGAACGATAAACCTGGGAGACAACTTGCCTTTAAGACCAAATCTGAGAATCTTACGAAAAAGTGACATTCTCAGAAATACTGTCTCCCCCACTTCTTTCCAGAAGAATGAAGTATGACAAGTCGCCCGTACAATGCCTCAACAGGTGTCCTCCCAATGCTATGATGGTACCTATTGTTGTACGCGAACTTAATCAATGACAACTGATCTGGCTAAACTGAACCAAAAATCCATAGTACACGCCCAAAACATGTCCTCCAAGGTATGGATAGCGCTCTCCATCTGACCATCTGTCTCTGGATGATATTCAGTATGTAAACTGAAAGCAGTGCTCGTAGCACGCTGGACACTCCCCCAGAATATGGAAGTAAACCTGGGTCTCGATCGCTGACAATGCCCACCGGCATCCATGAAGTAGAACGATCTTTTGGATGTATAACCGAGCCTTACGATCAATAGATTGCTCTCGACTGGTCTTAGAATACCCACTGTTCCTACGAACCTTAGCAGTGATAGTTCCTCGTCAAGTATACCACTTGATACCGACTATCCCTCTTGCTAGAATCAGTTTGTACTAACGAGAAGACCAGATACAACCAATCCCGAAAGTTCTTAGCATCGACAGACTTACATTCCGTACTTATTTTCTTCGATGCTGACTAATATTCTCAAAGAATGTCACCGCTATAATGCTGAACACATAGATGGGACCGCAACATCTACAACATTAGTAGCCTAGATTAAAGATCACCACTATCTCGTCACTCGAGATATCAATTGAATTCGCAACACTGGTTATCCAACCATAGATAACAATCCCAAGTCACTCTTGACTTGCTACCAAGATGAACAAAACTAGTTCACCTCAACCCTTCGCGCAATCCATGACACATGCGGTAAACCAACGAATTTACCCGATAGATCTCGGTCGATCCCAACACCTCAATGGCATAGCACATCAGAACGTACTGGGAAATCACCGACAACAATCTCACTAGACTCTGAACATAGTCTCAGCTGTCGTATCATCCCACGAACAAACAACTGATATCGGCCTGCTAATGCTCATTGAATTCCGCAACACTCGTTGAATCACAGTTTAACGAAAATCCTCCGAGAAAACAGCTGGAAATTCCTAAACAAGTATTCGGCTAACAGTTCCCAAAACTGTAATCCAATAGCATGGAACAATTCTATTTCCAAAACTGGGTCAACCATTGCTAATACCAAGCAATGTTCAGTTCAATTATGTCTTCTCTTACCACTGATAACTTTACCCGAGTTATCGAACTAGCCATGACTTACCAAAGTCAAAACATGCAATCACCTCCCGTGATCTATCGAACTTGAAAGTCCAAACGACTGCACTCCGAAAATCTCAACCACCCGAGAATCCTGAATGCAAATAATTCTCTTACTATTCCGAGACATTTACTTAAAGGATCCAAACTCATAAGCACGACGGCTTATAGTATCGTCCCAAGTATCTCTCGGTTCATGATATCTTAATTACTGATCTGCTCAACCAATCGACCTCGTCGATAAGTTGTGACTATCACACAACTTGTCAGTACCAACCAAAATATGGCAACCATTCGCCAGGTCTTGGTCATTTGAAATCTCACATGGCTCGATCAATAATCATGATCTCACGGCCATGCGTCCGCATATCCCAAATACTTGGAATCAAAAGAATCACAGCTGATTCAACTCACCTATCTCTGACAAAGTCAGACAATAGCTATTAGTAGTCACCAGTACCAATCTCGCATCGATACTGACTCACTACCAACTGTCGCTAAACTTGCTCCTGATAACTATATCTCTTGCTAAGACTGCAACAAATCGAGACTAAGGTTACTTGCCCCGGTGTCCCACCTGAAATCACCACCAAGTGTACACTGGCATAAATCACGATATCCTCACGCCTCAAATAGTCATGTACAATCCTTAGCATCGGATATAATCTATCACTGAAGGAAACCATTAATGCTGAAAACTACTCATCTCCGAGTCAAATGTTTCAGGAATTTCACAAACCAAAACTCCTGGATATCCCCTATCACAAGAGCATCCAAACCCCGACTAGATCCACTAGTCTAGCAGTATCCAATAGACTAAAACTATCTGTTCAGATTACGTACTCGTCAAGGAAAATCCCTCCAAGACTGGTCCTTGTGACAAAACTGCAAACCAATATCTCTGACGACAGTCAGACGATATCTAAACCGCTGACACCTAACTAGGCATCCAATCCAATGTCATACCCCGTCGTGACTGTTACCAAAACTTTAGACTATGTAGCCTTCCCACCGCCAAATCCTGA